>NC_056726.1:1150838240-1150925740 GCF_019279795.1 Protopterus annectens | reverse complement strand
CACCTCTTACTGCATTACATATGGACAAAGGGTGACAGACTTGGGGGAAAATATGCACAAACACAAGGCCAATATTGACATATTGCTGTGATTTTATTTTATTTATTTTATTTTACATTTGTTAACCGGGGGTGTCTGACTGAGCCAAAAAGGCCCTTTTTCAGCAGAGGCCCGGGGAGACAAGCTCCACAAAGAAAAATTACAGACACATTTAGTTATTTAGACATGATCAGTATACACACAAATTACAAAAGACATGTTTTTACAGTGGTATGTGGCACATCAACGGTTACAGTGGAGAAAACAAACAAAAAAAAAATATTAATTTAAAAATAAAGGTAATTAATAGATTTGTGGTATACAGCTGAAATTTGGAACATAGGAGGAATACATACATAGTACACAGGTACAGTACATACATTGTAGATTAGCCAGTGTTTGTGAATAAGACTGAAAACTATTATCAAGTGCTCTAGATTTAGTATGTATACCTTATCCACTTTCACTAGCCTGGGGAGCAATCATGGCACTGCCAACTGCTTGAGATGTTGCCTAATGAGTTCTTTAAAGGAGGCTTTGGATGATGTGTTTTGAATGCTAGTGGGGACGGAGTTCCATTTTTTAGCCACTGAACTACATTATAGCGCATCTCCAAAGCTATTGTAGCTTTTGGTGACTTCTAGTAGTAGTTTGCTTGATGATCTAAGAGGCTTTTTGGCTGAGTGATGTTGTACTAGGTTTTTGAAGGCAGGACACTTATTGGGGAAGAAATAGAATGACAGAGGCAAAGCTGATTGTAGGTTAGGAGGTTGGGCAGTTCAAGCTAGTGGAGCTGTCTCAAAGCAGTACAGTGATGAGTTCTATATGAGCAATTTGCAGCAAATTGGGCAGTTCTGTTATAGCAGGCTTTCATTTTGCTTAGTTCAGTTTTGTTGAGATTAGTCAGAATGAGAGATGCATAGAGTAGGGTGGATAGAAGCTGGGAGCAAGCAATGGCTGATCTTGTGTTGTTGGTAAGAAATGGTTTGATGTGGTAGAGTGATCCCAGTTTGGCATGTACTTTTTTAATAGTTGAGATGACTATCAAATTTTATGTGGAGTCTATGGTTATTCCCAATAGCTTAGCCTGTGCCATTGGAGCAATTGGTTTAGCATTTGTGGAGTAGATAGTGAATTGACTGTTATCAGTGTTTTTTTAGAACTGGTTATAATCATAAGCTGAGTTTTCTTTGGATTGAGGATAAGTTGGGCTTTGGAAAGGTAGTTTTCAATGTCAGAGAATGCTAGTTGAGTTGTTTGCAGGAGGGTGGGAATGTTTTCTGCAGCACAGATTAAGGTCGTTTCATCTGCATACTGAATGATAGATGCATGCTGTGTGGAGGTATGGAGGTCATTTGTGAAGACTGTGAATAGTAGTGGTCCTAAGATAGAACCCTGTGGGACTTAGGTTCATAGGTTCATACTAGGCTATCTGCCCGAGGGCATTTATAAGCCTAGCCATAGTTTTGTGGCTTACGCCACCCCTTAGTTTGGAGAAACTATGCCCATTATTTAGCTGTGCCTCTGTCGAGCAGTGACACTGAGGTAACCCCTGGGGTGTATCTGCGATCTCCCATCCATTGGTCAAGATTCCTCTTGAACAAGACCAGTGAGGTGCTCTGCCTCACATAAACCGGGATTTTGTTCCACAGCATAGGGAGTCTTTGGGTGATGAATCTATCCCTCCAGCACGTCCTATTAATAACCATGTTGAGGTTTAAGTCACCCGCCCTTGTGGCTCTGAGGGATCTAGATTTTTTGAGATTAAGCATATTCATCAAATCTGGGTTTGACATGGCCTTGTATGTCAGGCATAGGTCACCTCTGAGTAAGCGGTACGCAACTGAATATAACTGGAGTTCTTTCAGTCGTGCAGCATAAGACAGATTTTTTAGACCCTTTATCCTTTTGGTGAGGAACTTTTGTGGCCTCTCCAGCTGCTGCAAGTGTCGGGTCAGATACATTCCGAATGGGGCATTGTACTCGATCATTGGTCTGATGAGTGATGAGTATAGGGAGACTATGACTTCCCTTGATCTAGATGTGAATCCCTTCATGATAAGGTGGGCAATGTAGAAGGTCTTCCTAACTACTTTAGCAATATGAGTGTCGAATGAAAGGCTACTGTCAACCTGGGTTCCCAGGTCCCTAATAACTTCTTCTGTGTTCAGGGGATTGCCACCTATATGGTAGCTAGGGAAAGGCAGGGGTAACCTTATTTTTCCCGAAGGGTATGACTATGCATTTCTTGGCATTTAACTTGAGGCCATGGCTCTGGCACCAGTTATCCATTTCTGTGAGACCCTTCTGAAGGATATCTGTGTCGGATGTGTTCTCAACTACGGCGCCCAGTTTACAGTCATCTGCGAACTTTGTCAGCCATAACCCTCCTGTGTTTGCTTGTACTTCAGAAAATTAGATGCCAAACAAGAGTGGGCCCAGGACTGAGCCCTGTGGGACATCACTTGTGACAGGCTTAGAGTCTGACATGGCGCCAGCAACTCTGACCCTGTGGGTTCTGTCACTCAGCCAGTTTGCAACCCATCTTGTAATGTATGGGTTTACATTTAAGTTGATGAGTTTTTCAATGATACCCGAGTGGGGTATTGTATCGAAAGCCTTCGCCAGGTCTAGGTAGGCTGTATGGACTGCCTTTCCCTCATCAATGGCCTTGGTGACTGTTTCAAAAAAGTCAACCAAGTTTAAAAGGCATGTTCTGCCTTTGACAAAGCCAAACTGGGTCGGATCCAAAGTCTGCAAATTCCCTATGTCTTTATTTATGAGATCCATTATGATCCTTTCCATGGCTTTGCAGATCAGGCTTGTCAAGCTAATGGGACAGTAATTTCCAGGGTTGGTGGAGGCACCGCCTTTGTGGAGTGGGACCACAGTCGCTGTGCGCCACTCCCTGGGTACGTATCCGGAGGTGAGACTAAGATTAAACAGCTGTCCTAACTGTGGGTTTAATTCCTCGTTGTGTTCATGGAGCACACAGCCGGGGACACCATCAGGTCACATGGATGCTGTGTTCTTTGCCTTGGAGAGAGCAGTTCTCACCTGAGCGTTGGAGATGTTTGGGGGGCTACAATCATTTGGTATAGATATCTCTTCTTTAGGCGGGGAGGGTGGGGAGAAGTTTGCACTCAACCTGTCAGCCAGTATGTTGGCAATGTCTGTAGGATCAGTAATCTTCACATCATTTTGAACTAATTCTGAAATAAACTAAAACTTCTATAGTTATGGGCAGCTGAGGAGAGAGAATTTCTTCATTTCACAGCTTGGTACCTGTCAGTTAAGTAGCTCTGGAACCAGGTAAGAGTGGAATTTGATATGTGATATTGGTTTAGTTTGTTTAGCAGGATTTGGTGTGAGACTGTGTCAAATGCTTTGGACATATCCAAAAAAAGAGTTGACACCTGTAGGCCTTCAATTTTGAGACAATTTACTGTGTCTGTGAAGCAGAGGAGGGCTGTAGTGGTACTGTGGGCAGGTCTGAAACCATGTTGAGTAGGTGACAGGATGTTGCTCTCTAGGAGATAGTTTAGCATCTGGGTATGGATGCATTTTTCTAGGATTTTGGCCAGGGGGGGGGGCGAGTAAAGCAATGGGTCTGTTGTTAGTAAGTTCAGTAGAGGTCCCGCCTTTATGTATGGGTGTAACATAGGATATTTTCCAGAATTTGGGCACATAGTTTTCAACAATTGATAAACTGAGAAAATTCCTGGTGTAACAGGGTTTGTTGTGACAAATCTCTTCTGAGGGATATGAAGTCAGTAACTCACATGGATGTCACCATGTACTGACTGCAATCATCAGAGTATGCTACTGCATTTCTTCAGATAGGAAATGTGTGAGTAACATAACACATGTAAGACTCCAAACTCTGGCCAGTCTGCAGATAGCCCTACAGGTGAGAGTTTTCTCAACCAAATAACACGGTCATGCCAGACTATAAATCATGGAGAACAGCCATATCCACACAAACCCTGTTAAACCAACATTACTTCAAATGTAGAACAGCAATACTTACATTCTGTCCCAATGTCCGGAACATCCCCCTCCTGTTTGTTGGCCTGTCCCCACAGTGTATATTGTAAGAGGTATTTCCAACTACCCTCTGTGATGCTGTTTGTCAGACACCCACATGAAGTCCTGCTCACAGTGAAGCAAAAGGGTCAACACCCACATGAAGTGCTTAGTTATAGGAGTGTGTTTCTATGCAATTGGCTATAGAAATGCTACCACAGCTGTTCCACATGCAATTAGCAAGTGGGGGACTGCAATTCGTGCACAGGCCATCAGCTGATCATGAGCATTACTTGCAAAACTCAAGCTGCTGCCTATGCAAAACAGGTGTTCTTTTCCACATCCACTAGCGAGGGAGAGAGAGAGAGAGAGAGAGACTGACAGAGACAAAGTAAGAAAGGAAGGGAGTAAGAGAGTAAGAGCCAAGCGTGTTTGTGTATGATCCATGTGTAGAGAGTGGTATTTGGGTATTAAAACGGTTGCCTATATTGTTTACTAATCCATGCTGTCACATAGTAATCTCACATGGCTGTAGACATTTATGGCTGAGGATTGTCTACAACAACCTCTACAGTGTTTGAAAACTGAGAGTGGTATTTGGGTATTATAACGGTTGCCTATATTGTTTACTAATCCATACTGTCACATAGTAATCTCACATGGCTGTAGACATTTATGGCTGAGGATTGTCTACAACAACCTCTACAGTGTTTGAAAACTGTTGGCCTTGTAATGTGGACATTGGGACATATAGGTCCTCAATGTAAAAATGTAGCAAAACCTACACTGCAATGGATCCTGTCATTACACAATCATCCCAACTCCCCCACAGGATACTGATGGCACACATACAAACACTCACTTAACAATGCTGAGTTTCAAACCCCTACCTGATTATGTATTGCTATTACAGTATTATGTAGTTATTGCACCCGCCACGGAGCTTACATGTCGGAAAGCTGTCCAAAGGTATCTTTGAAGGTGAGTAACATCAGCAACAGTACTAAAGGAAGGGTAAGGGAAGTGTAGTAAGTGTGAATGTTCACAAAAACAGGTGTCAACAAACAAACACACACACACACACACACACACACACACACACACACACACACACACACACACACACAAGCACACACACACACACACATAGTCTCTCAAAGAAACACACATTTTATTACAGTTGGCAGGATTAGGATTAGAACTCTTATCTAATTAGTTTGCTAAACTACAGTATTACACAGTTATCGCAAGCACCACAGAGGTTATATGACTGAAATATGGCCAAAGGGTTATTTCAAGGTGAATGACATCAGCAGGTGTGCTAAAGTAGGGCAATGGGAGGTGTAGTGAGTGTGAATGGCTTCAAAATCTTTAATCTCCACACACACACACACACACACACACACATACACACACACACACTTGCCAGTATTGAGATGCAGAGGTTCACTGCTTCACAGGTGTGTAGTAGGTGAATGGGTCTGAAGCCTGTACAAGGCTAGGCAAAGAGAATACCTTGGCATCAGGCCACATGACAATAGTCTCCAGTGTGGCTCAGGGGTGTAGTCCCTGATGTGGTCCCCAAGGGTGGGTATTGTATTCACCATCCACTCATCTGGGTTACTATTGTGTGTGGCCAGTGATGTGCACTGCTTTCCATGTATGTGATCTATATTCCATAACATGGACAGTGTCTGGGTTGTGGACATGCCCCACACGCATGTTCTTTGATGTGTGGAAGTGTACTTGAGGTCTCTGGGGCATGTTGTGTGGACAGATTGTTATCTTCGGATATAGCATTCCTGACCTTATCTGGTGAGACCTGGCTATGTAACTGAGGTCATGCTTGCACATACATTGACAGCTTGATACAGGTATTCAGTGGAGTTAGTGGCATCTGTCCATACAGAGCATGTGTATAAGGCATGGTATTCCTTTTGTGGGTTACATTTGCAGACTCCACATTTGTTGCAGGCATCCAGTGGGGAACATAGCAATAGGGCCACTGTAAGCATTTATTTGCCTACTGCAGGGATAGAACGGGGTGCCATGTCCTCTTACTTGCTGGATAACATACACTCAGTCAGGAGATGTAACACATCACAGTAATTTCTGACATCAGTGGCACTGCTGTGGTCAACAAGCATACAGTCCACTTTAATCATACTGTGATTACTATCTGTGAGGCAATATACAGGGAACTACCAGTATAGTGGTTGTTGCCTAGCCAAGTGTGTTTGTGTATGAGACGTGGGTGGAGAGTGTTCTCTGAGTAATAGAAGGGTTGCATATATTGTTCACCAATCCATAATGTCACATGTAGGGCTATGGATTGTCTACACCAGCCTCTCTGGTGTTTGACATCTGTTGTCCTTGTAAGGTGGACATTGTGACATACACTAGGTCCTCAACATAATAATTTAGTAAAACCCACCCCACAATGCATCCTGTACTAATGACAGACACACATATACATTCACACACACACACTTGCCAGTACTGAGACTCAAACCCCTACCTAGCTATGTATTGCTACTTTAGTGTACCGCATTTATCACATGAGCCACGGAGCTTATAGGATGGATGTTGTCCCAAGGTACTTATGAGGTGAGGGACATCACCAGCCTTTGTAAATACTGGCACTGGGTAATGTAGTGAGTGAGGGATCCCAAAAATAATTTTACCCTAAACACACATTTACATTTGCCAGGGGTGAGGTTCAGACCTCTATTTAGCAATAGTTACAGAGCATTATGTTACACATTTACCACATGCACCACTGACCTGACATGGTTTAGGGTTGGAAATAGGTAATTCTAAGGTGGATGATATCTGCAGGACTGTTAAAGTCAGGGTCTGAGACATATACTGGGTGTAAATGGGGCCAAAATCTTTGAGGTACACACACAAACACTTGACACAGATGAGATTCAAACCCATACCTGTTTAGGTACTGCTACTACATTGTTCTGCATTTACGGCATGCGCCTTGGAGCTTACATGTTAAAGAGCTCTCCACAGGTATTTTTGAAGGTGACTAACTTCAGCAGCAGTGCTAAAGGAGGGGTAAGGGGAGATTAGTAAGTGTGAATGTCCATAATATCAGGTATTATCAAGGACACACACACACTCTCTCACAAACACACACAGTTTCACAGTTGCTATGTCTGGAATTAGAACTCATATCTAACTAGTATGTTACACTAAAGCATTAAGCAGGTATCGCAAGCACTGTGGAGCTTATAGGGCTGGCCCTTGTCCAAAGGGTTATTTTTAAGGTGACTGACATCAACAGGCTTGCTAAAGTAGGGCAATGAGGGGTGTAGTGACTGTGAATGGCCTCAAAATCATTCATCTCCACACACACACAGAGTTTCACAGTTGCCATGTCTGGGATTAGAACCCCTACCCAGCTAGCATGTTACACTATAGCATTATGCGGTTATAGCAAGCACCAGAGAGCTTATAGGGCTGGCCCTTCTCCAAAGGTTTGCTGAAGAAAGACAATGGGAGGTGTAGTGACTGTGAATGACCTCAAAATCATTCATCTCCACACACAATGTTTCTTAGTTGCCATATTTGGGATTAGAACTCCCACCTAACTAGTATGTTACACTACAGCATTACGCAGTTATCACAAGCACCACAGAGCTTATAGGGCTGTGACTTGGCCAGAGGGTTATTTCAAGATGACTGACATCCGCATGAGTGATAACATGAGCAATGGGAATTGCAGTATGTGTGAATGGGCCATAAACCATTCCTCTGGAAACACACACACAGCACTCAGTCACACACAACATTACATTTGACAGGACTGGATATACAAATGTTAGATGAATACTGATTTGTACTATCGTGTTACAAAGTTATCACAAGCACCACAGACACTATAGGGCTAAGGGCTACCAAAAGCAATATCTATAGTGATTAACATCAGCACATCATGTGATATTGGCCAACTGGATGTGTGGTGGGTGGGACAGGCCTCATGATGGAAATCTCTCTGTCACTGTTTGTCTCTCTCTTCCCCACATCTCTGTGTGTCTATGTTTCACATATTATAGTGTGTTGTTCTTGGATATGTGGAGTATTCCTATCCAATGTGTGTGCAAAGCATGAATGGTGTGCAATGTGGTGTGTGTGTACATACAGACATCTGCGACTGACAGATATGTATAGTCCACTGTTGTTGTCAGACATGGGCTTAATTTCTCAAAGTGTAGGAGCATGCCCAGTATGACCTTCTGCATTCAGTGTGTGAATCAATTCCAGGTAGGTTGTACTCCAGTCCAGGATTCCTACAGCTAGCGACCTGTTTCTGCAGGATATCTGTAGATAGGTTGACAATATGGAGTCACAATGGGCAACTTATAGTGGGATACTGTAACTATTGTGTCTGTGCTTCTTGTGTTACATGGTTGGTGTTAGCAGAGATATTCAGACATATGTACTGTTTTACACTGTGATGTATTATGTCACCAACTATTGAGAGATATACTTATTTGCTCACAATTATTTCCTGGGAAATACAAGATGAATGAAGCTGTGTCCAGTATTGTGGACTGCAGCTTACATATTCTTGCACACTCATGCCATTCTGGAGGGGTAGC
Source organism: Protopterus annectens (assembly GCF_019279795.1). NCBI lineage: Eukaryota > Metazoa > Chordata > Ceratodontiformes > Protopteridae > Protopterus > Protopterus annectens. The sequence goes on along the minus strand of NC_056726.1, from coordinate 1,150,917,062 downwards.
TGCAGACACTTGTTGATGGGTCTGTGTAAATGGACCAGCACCTTGGTATTGTGGTGGCTTAGGATTCCGTGCTTGTACATGTATTGATGTAACCGAATGGCCATATCCTGCTGTGGCCATACCTCTCAGCTGTACAGATTCACCCAGGTTACCCAGAGGCAGGGGTCATATATCTGGTCAGTTCCCCTTCACATTGTGGTTTACGAGCAGGTTTGTAGCCACATATTACTGGGCTTGCAGGTAGTGGTAGTATGGGCACACATCAGAGTTTCAGACTTCACACACTCCATGACATCCATGCTTCTACACCCCTCCTCTGTTGATCTGCCCTCTTCCTAACATTATGCAAATTATATCTGGGAAGTATCCCTATAGTTGTCCCTTCATCCCAGCGGTATTTAGGGGTTGGTTCACAGTCCATGCAGTAGGACATGGTGGGCATGCTACTGGGATTTGTCAACATGGCCTTGCATTTGTGTTCTGTGGACTGTTATATTGTTAGGTGGGACCCCATGAGATAACATACATTGGCAGCACAGGTGAGGCACAGGCCTTTGACAGAGGACTGTAGGCCATTTGGTAGTGATGCAGGCCATCTGTAGCAGGCCAGTGCATTCTGTCACTCCTATCTTCCCAGGCTGCGAGCCACTGGATTCCCCTGGGGTGACTGGGTAAGTGTGTGAGGTGTTAATGGCAATAGTTCCTGTCCATATTAATTCATTGTTCTGGATGCTGGCATGGTGCTGCTTATAGCTAGGGACAAACCTGCCTGGGACACCTCTTCAGCATGCTGCATTTTGTGGGTATTCCCATACAGAAGTGGGGGTCATACTGTACTCATTCCCAATAGCAGGGATATGACCTGTAATAAATCTGTGGCTGATGGTGGGGTGAGCTGATTGCATGTGTGATATGGAAGCTTCTTGCAGCTGACTCACAGATATACCTGAGACATTCCTCTTATGCTGCCTTGTGCAGGGACATAGACAGTCTCGCATTACTTCATAACTGTTCCTTTTGTGGTCTGCCAGTGATAGGGCAGACTATAGCAGTATTCTATACTACACAGACAACTAATTTGTTGCTAACCTGTATGTACAATTCCCTAAGGTGTGTGCAGTTGACAGTTACATTTTATGTACTCTGTCTAGGGAACTTCTACCTGTGTACTCTGTGTATGTCTGGGCCCACATTCATGGCATGTCCATCTTTCAGATGGTGACAGATATTGACATCTGGACAGTGAGTATGGATGACTGCTGAATTGGGTACTGCTGAGATGCATTGTGGTTGGCACTACAGTTGTCGGAACATGGCCCTGTCATCAATAGTACTGACCACAGGCCACTGAGACACAACACACTGAGACCAATTCCACACAATATAGAACATGCAAGAACCTAACATATGGACCCCTGCATATTGTACACATGCAACGATCTATCCTGTAAATTGGGCCAGCTCAGGTAATTTGTGCTCCACTGTTATTAAACCCACACATACATGTTACTGCATTTCTACATAGGATTGTGAGGGGGGGGCACAACTGACAACTGTAAACATTTGCTATGACTGTACTGGTATTTCAGGTACTCTGTTGGCTTCTATTTCGTTTTGTATTCTGACCTATCATGCAGACTAAAGGCATATCAGTAGAGTACCGATCTTAGGTTTTATTGAACTACATTTCAGTTTCAGACTTCTTACCCTTCAGAACTAACATACAACTGCCAGACCTGTTGTAGCCTGTCTGTGTAGGTCTGGAGGGGGGCTGTTCACCATTGCCATCAATTGGAAGCCTTAGCACAGCCTTTCTTTATGGTCATCTACTCCTATCCTGCTGGCTGAGGCTGGTGTTGGGCATGTGAGCCTCAATGACATGCATATGTGTGTCCTATGGACACACATTTGGGCCACCACATGTACTGCAGTGGGAGTTTTCACCTTGTCTAGTACAGCCTACTTTATTGACACCAGTAGTTATGGATTTCATGCTGCCCATATAGGTGTCCATTACCTGCTCCCATCCCATTCAGCCACCCGATTCCCTTGCATGCTCACATCCATACCATAGATACAAGTAGTAAAACATACTACTCCATTCAGCAATTGATAGAAAGAGTGAGTTACCTTGTGGCTGTGCCAGTATTGAGGATGGTGCTGGAGGGCTGACTATGTCGAATGCACATAGTACACTGCCTATACATGGTAAAGCACAGGTAGTATCATGTTTGGCATCCCTTTTACTGTATGTGCGAGTCAGAGAAGTGGTGTCATTTCCTGGGTCCCTACTGTGTCAGTGTATGTGCTATGCATTGCCTCTTTGCCAAAACCTGGGCATATTGGGCACGCCTTCTTCTGCCTACATGGGCAGGATCAGGTTGTTCCTCATCCAAGTCCCTCTGTGCCTATGATGGCCTTGGCAGTGGTGGGGGGTTGTGTAGCCCTGCCCCATGCTGTTCATGCTTCCGCTGCTTCCGCAGGATCATATTGTGTAGCATGGCAAATATAATGAACATTTGTTTACACGTAGCTGGTGCATACTGCAAGGCTCCAATGGATATGTCCAGACACGGGAACCGTGACTTGAGCATCCCAAACACACTCTCTATTATGATTATGGTTTGTGCATGTGCCTCATTATGGAGTTCTTGTTTGGGTGTGTGTGTATTTCTGATGAGTGTCATCAGTCATGTCTCCAGTGCGTAACCAGCATCCTCCACTAGATGGCCATATGGGATGTCCCCACTGGCAAATTTCTGTTACAGCTGTGTCATATGCCAGATGTGGGAGTTGTGATAGCTTCCAGGGCTGCCAGCACAAACATTCAAGATAATGCCCTGGGCTTCGCACACAACCTGATAGTTGATGGAGAGGAAGCCCTTGCGGTTTCTATAGACCCTACCCCGCTCACCAGGTGGTGCTTTGATATGTATGTGTGTGTAGTCTATAGCACCCACTACCTTGGTGTATTCTGCTATTTGGTGGAAGAGACACATATTACTGGTCAACGCCTCATGGGTGTTGAGGAAATATATGTGCTCACAGGCATGTGCTGATATGGCATCCAGGAACTGGTGGAGTACTTTGGATGCCGATGCCTGTGAGATCCCCATGATATCCCCAGTTGACCTTTGGAAGGTAACTGTGGCTAGTATTCTTAACCGTACACATACCTTTGGTATCCACTGGGATGGGTTCCACTCTGTTGGTTCTGTGTGTGAGGCGTTGCCAGCACAGCTCAACAATTTGCTGTAAAATGTCCCTTTCCACTCTATAGTGCTCCACTATCTCCAGCTTATGTAGCCCCTGGTAGGTTACCCTGGGTCTGTACAGTCTTCTCCATCTCCTCACTGTGGGTTGGTCGTCAGCATTCACATCCTCACCACCCACAGTCTCTTCCACATACTGATGTATGACTGCAACAGCAGCCCCTAACATTTTGTTAATTTTGTCAGGTAAAATTTCCCCATCTGTGTACACCGGTGGCGTAGAGTTTGTGATAAAAACCAGAGTGAAAGGTGTTTGCATAGTTTATAGTACTGTGCTGAGCTGGGCTGCTGCCTCTGTAATTGGCTTATTCTGATACATTTCACCTGCCAGCTATGCTAGTTCTCCTTGATTGCCTTCCTACTGCTGTTTTTCCTTCCCATTGCCTACGCATTTAAGACCCGAGGTGCACCACGCATACCCAGTGCTCAGATGTGGACAGAGCTGCTATTTCCTGTGTTTTTTTTTTTTTTGCTTAAAACCCAGTGCGAGCCACGCACACTGGTTTAGGCAATGTAAACACTGCTAGGCAGCCTCAGACACCCCCCTTAGCAGTGCTTAGTTAAGGTTAAACACAGGCCACAGAGCTCCAATAAGCTTACAAAATGCATGACACTCCCCCTTATGAGGTCATCTACCTCTTATACTTATACCATGGTGTTGCTGCACCTACACGGTTGGGTGCAAGCTAAAACTGAGAAGAAATCTGTAATTCAGTATCAGTCCCCTTATTTGCATAATCCAGAATGCTAATTCATAGTTACCACACTTACACTGAGCCCTCCCCCTTAATAACCACTATTCCCTGGTATTGTTGTCTTATGCATGCCATTGACTTTCATGGCAAAAAGCTGATATGGGTTTAAAAGCTTATTTGCAACTTTTGTTCTTGTTTTTGAGCCGATCCTGTTTGCGCACTGCTGCCCTGCACTTAAACAGACGAAATTGGCAAAAAAAATAAAAGTTATTTTTTTTTATAATTTTGTAACTATTTCCCATGCCATTGGCCATATATTTGGCCATTGGCATGCCTACTACATTGGATACATGCTTTCTTTGGAGTTGTCATGCCTCTGTTTTGTAATTTGTAGAAATGTATTCACTTAGTAACCGAATACATTTTTGCAGGTTACACTTCCTGCACAGATGCCTGTCTGCTTCCTGGATCCCTAATTCACCTCATTGCATGGTTTTCACCAGCTAATGGGGTAATTAGCATAGAGCAGTGGTGTCCATGCAGGAATAGTGTAGGATTGCTCATGCATGTCCCAGGAGCTTGTTCCTGGATTGCTCGTCGGCCATATTGCATGCAGCAACTCTTGCACTATTCCTGCACACTGTGCAGATGTTGCTGAATCCTGGGGAGTGTGTCAGAAATAAGGTGGTGTGGATACCGGAACTCCTTATACTGAACAGTCCAGTAAAATTTAAGATTGATCCCAGTGGAAGATGCTTGTATGCAGAGTGAAAAGATTTGGACCATGCTTATTCCTGAGACAGTGTTACAACCAATAATATAATTCTGAATAGGTCTGCTGCTGAAGTAATCATCTAGGGTAGTCCAACGACAGTACTGAATATAATGGAAATCAATATTCTTTTTCACTCTGTGAGATGTGTAGCACAAGTATGATCTATTTGTCACAGAAAGGGAGATGGGTCTGGTCAATGGGATTAAAAATGGTTGATCAGAGATGTGGGGAGCATAGTATTGTCAAATCAGAACCAATAAGGATCAATTTGTAAGAAAATTGATAACTATATATAGTACACACAACAAGCAGCTTTCCTTCAGAAAGTAAATGAAGAGTTGCACAAAATGGGACATAGTAATTTACTGAAAGAGTGCACATATGGTGAGAGAGCTATGCAAGAGAGGGCAGATAAGAATTTGTGATGATGCAAAACTGCTACATGAACCACTTAAGAGGAAACAATCAAAAATGGGAAATAATGGTGGAGCTGAGTACAACTGCCATATTTTCTTCATCAAAGCCATGTGTAGACTTTGGCAGATGTTTCTGCATGCTGTGTACTGCAGACTGACTACATCTGTAATTCTGCTGGTTGGATGCCCTTCTAAGATATTACCACTTCAAAATATAATTATTTATGAGCATTTTTCACAAGATGATGGAGGTAGTCTGAGGCTTAATAGTGTTGAATGTACAATTGAATACAAGCCTGATGAATAGCATTTAACATAGTAGAAATACATTAAGGTGGCACACAACAAAGTCATGAAGAGCATATGTTAAAAATGTATTAATTATTGGTAAAATGCTTGGAGTTTACTGGTAGACTACAATAATCTGCAGATGCTAATATAGAAAAAATCAGAAAAGTTTTCAGAAAATGCATGCATATAGTGAAATGAATACATAAGTTATGGGAACACAAATTGACAAATCGGCTCCAAACTGGCAGATAAAACAGTTTTAATCCACAAAGGACAAGTGCAAATCAAAACTTTTTGAGTTTTGATTTGCACTTGTCCTTTGTGGATTAAAACTGTTTTATCTTCCAGTTTGGAGCCGATTTGTCAATTTGTGTTTCAAAGTTTCGTGTGCCGTTTTATTTTAGACATAAGTTATGGGAAGTATGGCTTGTTTAAAAAAGTAATTGAAAGAATTCCTTCATAAAGATGCCAAGTATACATGCTTCTGTGATACTTACAAGTGCTGCTATTACCCATTCATACTCTGTTAATAGATTTAAACTTGCAACTCAATTATAATTGAAGATGAATCTGAAAACATGTTATCAGACAAAGGTACATCCATTTTTGGACCTCTTTGGTTAATGAGTTCAGGGTCAAGCTAGATTCTGGCAAGATGGAACCTACCAAGCAACTAAACCATTAGAAAATATTAAAAATAAAAAAAAAAGTGTTACTTATGTGGTAAAAATCTCTTGTGAACAAGTTATAAGCCCTTCTAATGTAGGACAAAAAGTTATGAATGTTCCAGCAAAAATGTGTAAGAGGTTTTTGTTTATAACCAATGGTTTGCAGTCAAGCAGTTAAAAGAATGGCTAACAACAGAATGAGTCTGCCTCTACTACCAGCTCAGTTTATCATAGCAGTGGTTGGTGGTGTGCTTCTTCACCTTCATGGAAGAAGACTAGCAAACAGGTAACAGATTGTTACAGAAGGATCAAGCAGGCAGAAATCAGATATGTTCCTAGAGAAAAAGTTATGTTTGATAAGAGAGTAGAAACCGGTAACATACTGCTACAAAAAGGTCAAGCAAGTAGAAAGTCTGATGTGCTGTACCCTAGTATTAGTAAGAGATGCACTGCTATGGACTGGAGAGTTTCAGATTGAGATACCATAAACCATTAGTTCTTTAAATCGATAGAAAGTACTTGGACAAAGTTGTAGTGCAATGCCAAAGACTTTTGATGAAACCCACAAGACCAGACTGCAGCTGTTATTCACTCTTGCTCCATTTGCACTCCGCTGACTCTGTATCACTTACTTGCATATCTATATCAATTACTTGAATAGTTACCATCTGCTTCATATCAATATACACACCTGCTTACCTGTACCTCTGGTAATTTGTTGCTATCTGTATGAAACTTTATTTTTAGCATCTTTGTATGTACTTACAACTCATGCAATTTTTATGTTATCTATATAAAGATTGTCCATGCCCGTATGAAACTGGAGCTTTTCTCCTTGGGCCTCTGGTGAAAGTGGGTTCTTTCTGACCCAGGTGGCCCTTCTCAGTAAACAAATGTCAAATAAAATGAATAAAAAGGTTACACAGCATCAGAATATGCCACAATGAAATGTCTTATTACAGTGGAGGCATTACCCTAGACTCCATTGAGAAGTGCAGTGAAAGAGCTGGACATTTATATGGATGCCAAGTGTCACGTTGTGGTAGTCACACCTGCAAATATCACAAAATATGAATTGTATCAGAGCAGCTACAGCATCATAAAAAGTCAATTAGTAGAGTGAGCTCCTAGTATTATCAGCTGGTACACCAGGTTAAGGCTCTAAGCTGTAGTTCCTGTGGTACAGGGTTTGATTCTCTCAGTTCTTTTTATTTGCTCAGTGTGTGTGACTGTGACCAAGATACTTAACTCACTCAAGCCTATAACATATTTCTTGTGTTTTTCCAGTTTATACCCACACCTACTTATGGCGTCTAGAACTCCTTTTGGGCCTGGCTTCTTTAACTAAGGGAATTACCAGCTAATAATAGGCAGTATTATAAGGGACAAGGAGTTCTTAACAAAATGACACTAAGATTTTTAGTTTGGAATGTTTTGCAGTGGAGAAAGTAATATTTGTTTGCGACTTAATTATTCATATTTTAATATAAATGTTCATATTTTCATAACAGAGATCCCTATATGTTATTAAGGTGTAGGGTGTGAAACACCAATGTGACAGGCAGAAAAATTCACTTTCAATAATTGTTGATATCACACCATACTGGAAATACTGCTAGGTGTTTGTTAGTAATTATGAAAATAAGCACTATTTCCATATGTAATTAATACTTCAAAACCCGATTGACTTACAAACTGTGCATGACATTAGGTGAAGCCATAGATATTGCTGAAGACAACTGCCTTTGATAATTGCAATATAAGTTGCACATCTTTAGAGATATCTGGTATTATTTTTTTATTTTTATTTTACATTTGTTAACTGGGTAATATCCTGCATATTAATGAAGGCGCGCTGCCTCAACTCTAAAGCTTACACGGAGTGTGGACGAGTGTAGGGGGCGTGTTGGACTGCCGAGCAGTCCAAAAATCCATGCCCCTGCAATGAAGAACCACCACAATTTCAAGTTACATGAGCAAGTCCGCTCACATGTGCATAATGTAACACTACACTCCCCCATATGTTAAACAACTGACAAAATTAAAAATAGAAAGATTTTAAAATTTTTTTTTTATTTAATCCAATATAGCTGCCCGTATTTGCGTGTGTTTGCGCGGGTTTGCCCATTGCTTAGGTACAGTTATCAGCTTAGACACCAGAAGTGGATAATAAGAAAAATATATGTAAATTAAGCGAAATAGCAATAGCGTAGCGGTTAGAGCCTTCACACAAAGAGGAGGCACTCCAGGTTTGAGTCCCACTGCTGCACGTTCCATTTTCTGTTATAAATCTATATACAAAAATATTTTGTGACATTTTTTATGTATAAGTTTTGTAAAAAGCATTGAAAAGTTAAATGTAGTAGTGAACAAATTTCATATATATATATATATATATATATATATATATATAAATATATATATATATATATATATATATATATATATATATATATATATATGTGTCCGGTCTATGAACCAGCAAGCCCATGAAGATAGGCTGCAAAGGCTGCGTCATCAGGCAGGTTAGTAATTATTCTGCATGTACCGTTATATAAAATAAATAAGAAAGCCTTCAAAAAGTGTTTTAACCCAATAAATAAAGGTGTAATGATCCTTTAATAAATGCATAATTCCTGGAGTGCGTCTGTGTCATTTTCTTTGATATGTTGTTGTACTGTTGCAGTCTACAAATAGTAGTGTTGTATTAAGCAGTGTCAACCCGCACTTGGATAGGTCCATATAACATGGATGAAGGGAGTGCCAATAGCTTTTATGCATATTTACAGCCCTCAACTTTGGTTCATGCCCAACATGTACAGGTTAATCTGGCATATAGGTAGCTTGGTATTGTGTCCTTCAGAAATGTCAGTGTGCTGCCAGAAATGTATGGAGCTGTTAACATATAACTGATACTTTCACCTGAACATATCTAGATAATTATATGAAAGTAGAGCTGTCAGTGTACCATCTTAGCAGTAGTGTGTGTGAGCAACTCTCAAAATATGTTGCAGTAACTTCTGCATCTTGGACAGTTTGTATGTAAGATACAGCTCATGTATATAATGATCTAGCAAAATCCAGTTGCACAATATAAGGACATTGGGTAGTGTAATAATACATGTAAGGGACATACAATTAATAGGAATGTAGTGAAAACTAGAAGGATATATAAGTTGTTAATTGAGCTATCTTTTTCCACCCTACTGTATGTGCATAAAAAATGCAATTCCACACCTCAATCGGTATGTCTAATCTCAAAACATTTCTTGGGACATATGTCCTATTGGTTTATAAATATTTGCATTTATTTCTATGCATGTGCCCTGTTAAAATGCCACAATATTGGTGGCCTGTTGCCATCAATTCAACCTGCATGCTGTTGTAATGTCCACTATTGTTCTATATAAGCATGTGTTATGCTTGCTTTTCAACTGTTGATAATGTGGTGTGTTGGGTCAATGGGAATACTTCTGCATGCTGTTATAACTAATTAGGAATGCTGTTGACTGTTACTAACCCGTATCATTATTAAACTCTCCAAAACATAGTTCGTATGGGAAGGCCAGTCCCAGTGGACCCATCTGTCCCACCTCAGCTGGCCATAGCACCTGGCATGAGCAGATCTGGTACCCAGCCTGGGACCTCCTCCTCCATTGGTCCTGTGCCACCTTCAAGTGGAAGCACTGCAGGGGATGGGGCTCAGCCCCCCTGTGCAAGCATGGGCAGAGGAGGGGCACCTATCACCCTTCAAACGGTTTGGGCTGTGGTGCATAGAGAGATTGAACATTCTGTTGCAGAACCTCTATGCCAGCTTGAGGCCCAAGTGGTGCAACTCCCGGGTCAGCCTGCCACTCCTACACAGCTCCCAGCACAGCCACCCTCTGGGCAATAAAGGTGCAGTGGTGACTGCCCATGGGTGGGGACCTCAGTCCCACTGTTTCCATCTGGGGGCTCATGGGCTTGTGCTTTCCAAACATCCCTCCCTGTCAAAGGTGTTCACCCAACACATGTGTCATATACCGCCCCTGTATGCATCTTGTTTGTCTTCTCTGTTTACCTCCCCAGCCTACCTCCCCAAATATACCTACTTCCCCTACCCCCACATTCCACTCTCACCTGAAAAAGAAAAGGGCAATCTGCTCCCAAAAAAAATGACGCCCCATACATAGCTGCCCATTTTGCACACATGTCCACTGGACACATGAAATGTTATTTAATTGGCATTACAACATACTTTGTTGTCCTCACCCCTCTCTCAGTTGTTGAAGGTTTCATATCTACCTCCATATTTATTGCATATGCACAGCTGTTGCCATTGAAGAAATGGGCAGCTATGGACCTTCCCTACACCTGTCCTGCACATCCTGAGCTATTTTCCATACCGTCTTTCCCTCTTTGTGCCCCTTTTTCACCAGTTTCCTATCTCCCCATTTTTCTTATTTTCAAAGAAATGAGCACGGTGGTCTGCGAGAATAAGCACTATTAAGCAGTAGTTAGCGGGTTTGTGTGAGTTTGCGCTTGTTTGCACTTGGCTAAGCAATGAGCAGCAATGCGCAAACCCACGCAAACCCACTTACAACTGCTTAAAAGTGCCTTAAGCACTCTGTATGTGAGGGCCCTTGTTCTGCTCAGGAGCAAAATAAAACACCTCTGTAAGTCTTGAACCCCAGACCTTGCACACAATAGACAACATGAAGTACCACTAAGCCACGGTAGATATACATCAAGTTGGTGCTTAAATAATTGTATCATACATCAGAATGAATGAATGTAAATGAAAAATAGGAATACCATACCACACAACTTGTTTTGTGGATGTTGACCAACAGTTGTTGTGGGATTACATTACATGACTGTGATAAGAGAAGCAGCCATTCTAGCAGGAAATAATGTTACACCATCACTTTACAACCCCACACAGTATCACAGAAGGACAAACACTGGCATAGCTGTTTAGGGCAGAGACTATACCTCCCAACTGTCCCTAATTTTCAGGGATGTCCCTGATTTTGACACACATTTTAGTTCTGTCCCTCTGAATCCCTACGAAAACTACTGACTTTGGCCAGAAAGGTGGTGAATTACACTTAATGAATAATGACAATAATTAAGAGTTAGACACTTCTTTTACTTCAGAAAAGGTGTATTATTTCATATGCTCTGATTCTATTAATATCTCAACTTAATGGCACTAATATTTTAAAGGTGTCCCTGACTGTCCATGACTTTTTCTTTACTTTTCCCTGAGTCTGTTCAAATATGTACCTGATTGGTTCAGAGGTGTGGCAGAGGCAGAAACACAGAGGCATATTAGCCTTTCTGCTGTTATACACTGTGCAAATAGCTTTGGAAGCATACCCTTATGTAGGAATACAACACTGAAATACAAATGGATGTAGCCATGTACTGGTAGCAACCAAGTGTAAGAATGCCTTTGCTCCATTGCTGAAAAGACCTGTGTGGTGCACAGATAACAAATAACAGGCTATTCTTTGGCTATCATGTGGATAGGTCCACAGTTGGGAGTTATGCAGACAGACTACTTGCCTTGATAAAGTAACATGTACACAGCAACCCTGTAAGTCCAGCAAGATAAAATCCACACAATAGTACTTACACTCTCTGTACTTCTGCAACCCTACCCAAATGTAGAATATACCTGTGTGTGCAGGGTCTGCCAAGGATGTAGGTAAGCATACTCACAGTACTGAAATGTGTCCAGTTTTTCTGAGCAGCTTTGCTAATGTCAACAGTAAAAAAACACAAACTGTTTAGAACTGATTAAATGAATATTCACAGTATAGCAGTTCACAAACAATTCTTGTGCCAAAGAAATACATCTCAATAACTAGCTTTGTATGGCAGTTAATCGTAACAGTTGAAAAGAAAGTACATCTTTCCATGTATCTTGGGGTAGCATTTTGAGGGGTGAGTACATTTCTACACTGACAAGTGGATACTGGAAGCAGCAACATTAGGTCTAAGTACAAAATGTAAATTTCTGGCTACACCCCTGGCTTCTGATATAAGAACTATACCAACCTTCTGTCTTAAACAATGATGTCCACAGCAAACAAGGATGATCTCCATCTTGGAAAGCTGAAAAGGCCACAACTGCATGAGTCAGCAATTTATAGTACTGGGTTGCTATGACAGTGATTACTGCAATTACTACACATCAGGCTGCATGCAATTAGCAAATGGTGGCCACTAACTGGTGCAGAGGCCATCACATGCTCATGTGCAAATTCCTACAAAAGCAGGCTGCAATTTCTGCCAACAAACTCAATCACTCTATTGCAGAGACTGACAGAGAGACAGAGAGAGAGAGACAGAGAAAAGGAAAAAGAAAAAGAAATATTACCAAATCATACAACAGAAAGGTATGTGACACATATGTATTTACTGGCATGTTGTAGATGTTACTGAAGCATTGTTTACATAATGTGAACCATTTATATGTGGCAGCAGTACTTCTTTATGCACAGATGTTCTGCTTAACTACTGCTATGTACAATACTGTGTGAACCTGTGGGCAGTGGGACATACCTGTGAAATGTGTAGCTCAGCATTAAATGTCAAAGATCTGATCCATGTTATCTGTGTTCTGTACAGTAGTGTGGCCAATGGCTGTTGGGGGGATTAGCGCTGACATTATATAAACATAGATGTGACAGAACAACACATGCATGATAGTCATATTAAGGTGTAACTTAGCACTGGCAACTGCTGTAGCAGTCTAGTATACTTATCTAGCATCTGTTGCCATATATACCCCCCCCTAATATTAGTATGTGTTCATATGTGACACCTGTTTGTGTTGCAGCAAGGCCCAACAGTTCAGCTGTGAGGTTCAGGGACTTACAACAGTGTGGATCTTGTGTGTGTATGCCACACACATACAGAGAAATATATATGTGTCATATATATTCACATCTGTATATGTGCATAGAGCAGGGGAAAAATTGCAACTGTTTGCGAAGGGAGGAGATATATATGTTGGTGAAGGTTAGTATGCACATATTTGTATGTAGGTTTTAGTGTGTGACAAACAAGACAGCATACTGTGCTGGTATATGACATGTGGTGGTTAAACACTGTGGGTGGGTTTGTTCAGTTTGCAATGTTGAAGCCAGTAAGGCCTGTTACAGCTCCCTGGGCTGTGAACACCTTCAATGTAATCGCAAGACTGTGCGATTTTATTGCATTACTGTACACCTTACATCCTTTGTACAATTGATATTCTCACTATGAAAGGTGAAATGTACATGTGCCTACATATATATGTAGACCAATGGATGTGTATATGTATATATACATATATATATATATATATATATATATATATATATATATATATATATATATATATATCTACTCATACACACCTACATCTACTTATTGCAATAGATTCTCTGTACTGTTGACTGACTGTGATGGTCAATATGTTTGTGAATATGTCAAATATATGCATCTGTGGGATAGCTTAGTGGGAAACTGTTTATGTCATGGTATTATGGGTCCTTGTTTGATCCTAGCAAAAGCTGTATATTATGTTGCTAGGCAGAACAAGTGCTATTGCATACAGTGTGATTAAGTCCATTGGTTTTAACTAGGGTGTGTCATTGAAGGCTAAAGCACTGCATCTATGATTATTGATTGATACCGATGTTGAATGCAAATCCTTTGAGTACTGTAGTACTACTTGATGCTCTGGGCCTGTACAGCAAAGTATGGTGTATGTCCACGTTGCTTGCATCCACTGTTTTGTGTGGTCCCTGCATTCATCACAGATTACATTTCTCAAGATTAAGGTTGTGTAAGTAGTGACACACAATACTGTCTAGTACACACTGAAAGCTTATCTGGGTTGTCATACCTTTGTGTCCTGTAATTATGTCTGAAGTGTGTGTGGGTATGTCTGTAACATGTCCTTTGACATATGTGTGGTAAAACATATAACTGCGTATCTTGCAACATTCATAGTGTAGTACAGCAGTATGTGACCTATATTCCCAATTGTGCACATATTTTGGCCACGGGTTTGCCATTAACAAGTTGTGTGGTATAATAGTAATACATTTACTGGACCTTACACTGATTGTGATGGATGATACATTTCTTTACACATCAGCTTGATGTATATCTGCTCTGGCTAGGTGGTGCATCGTGTTGCATACAGTGTGCCAGGTACTCTTGTATAGTCTAATATAGTGATTTTATTTTGTTGCTGTAATCCAAACAGGCTGAAGAACATCTTTATTAAATTCCGAAAGAAATTTCCAAAATGGTGTAAAAACAGTTGTAATAAGTGCTTTCGTTTGGCTATGCCAAACTTCCTCAAACAAAGTACCATAATTTCCTGCCGGTTAAATAAAACACTAGCGGTACAATACATTGTAACAATCATTTCATTTCACCCTTCTTAAAGTGATCAACCCCAAGGAAACAGATGATCATAGACTGTAGACAATTAAAATACATACAAAACAAAAAATACATATATGTGCAATCTTTATAATCACTAAAATAGTGAATAAAAATCCATACCAATAAAAGAAAAATATATATGCTAAGCAAAACATGTACTGCGACTCATTAAAAAATGTAACCTGTTCATATGTAACAACCAAAACTCATCTTGTTTAATAGACAAGAAATTCATGAATAAATAAAATGTATATCAATTCTCATAAAATAAAATAAATGTACTGTGTAAATAAATATTAAATATATCAAATAATTTATATAAAACTATTTATTAATTCTAAATTTAATGTTTAAAAAATATCAAAAAGGTATCAATTTGTATGTATATTTTTTCCAAATTATTGTAGAAACAACCAGGAAAATAAATAAATGAATATCTGTCTGTGAACCCTATCTTTCTAAAGATTTTAATCAGAATGCTTCCGATAGAGAGTGCACTATTTAGTCCTGGCCAACTATGCGCGTTGAGCCTAATTTGCCATTGTAATTCCATTTTTTCCAACAGTGATTGCCATGCTCCTCCCCTCTTATCTGATTTTAAAGTTTCCAAAATTACATGTTTTGCTAGAGCATTTGTTTCAATTCCATCATGGATAGCTTGAACATGTTCACCCATACGATCCTTTAATTTCCGTTCTGTTTTTCCTACATAAAAATTGGAACAAAAGGAGCATATGGCACAATAAACAATTTTGTCAGTATTGCAATTCAATTTCTCCTTAACTCTATGGTCTAACCCATTAATTTTTATGAAACTGGTTTCCAACACATAACTACAATATTTGCACCTATCACATTTGTGCATATTACCACGTCTTATTACACTTGAATTTTCAAAACATTTTTTTTTAAATTTCTTCCTTTTTTATATACAATAGATGGAGTGTAGTCAAATTTATGGTGTAAAGAAGAATCAGTGGTTAATAAATTCCAATTCTTAAAGAGAATATTACATATAGCATGGCTATCAGTACTAAATGTTGTAATGAAACTCTTAATAAAATTTTTAGAATTACTATTGTCATTGTTATCTATATTATTATTTTTACAAAGTGATACAGTAAATCTGTTCCCTTCTACATCATCTGAAGTTTGTATTTTGTCGTGCCTAGTATTTGCTAATAAGGAATTGGTTTCTTCAGTTGGAATACTATTTATTAAAGGTTTAAAATGTCCACTATCTCGTTTTATTATTACTTCATTCATAATTTTATCTATCATCTGAGCTGGGTAACCCCAATATTTGAACATTTTACTTAATAAATAGCATTCAGATATAAAGTCATCCCTACTACTAACCATTCTTGCTGCTCTAACAAATTGTCCTTTTAGAACAGCCTTCTTTTGTGTGTAACAATCAAAATGCAAAAAATTATTACTGTATGTTTCCTTTCGAAATATTGCAGGTGTATAAATTTGATTACTACAGTCCTTTTTTCAAAAGGACATCTAAATAAGATATACTATTTGTATTCTTTACCACTGTAAATTTTTTAAAGGAGGTAATGTTGTTTATGTAGGTTGAGAATTTATCTATCATTTCTTCTTTACCACTCCACAGGATGAAAATATCATCCAAAAAAGTAGGTAAACTTTGCACCGACAAAAAAAGGGAGATTCAAAAATGTATTTTTCTTCCCAAACACACATTACTATGTTGGCGTAGAGGCCTCCGCAAGGAGACCCCATAGCTATACCCTCTCTTTGTAAATATAATTTATCGTTAAATAATATAAAATTATTCTTCAGAACCACATCAAAAAGTTGATCATACAAATTAATACTGTCTTGTAATAGTCCTTTTTTTGCTAAGTACAAATTTAGCCATTCAATACCCAATTCGTGCGGTATTACAGAATACAAATCTTTGTCATCAATCATTATGAAAATGTAATGATCACAATAATTGGCTTTCCCCATCGTAGATAGAAAGTCCCAAGAATCTTTACATAAATGCTCTTCACTTAATACAAATGTTTTCAATTTATTATCTAGAAATTTTACAATTGGGTTTGTTATAGAACCCTGTGCATCTACAATTGGTCTAAATGGTGGTCTTTGTGTATTTTTGGGACCCCAAACATGGCTGGTGTCCTAGGATGGACTACATTCATAAAATTAAATTTGTCAATACTTATGTCTCATCTCCATCAATGAACAAGTCATGCAAAATACCCCTAATGGTTCTATAAGCTCCATTTAATTCACTAATAGAACTCTTCATGTAAGTATTACTATTCAGTATATCCTCCATTTTTACAATATAATCATTCACATTAAATATAGACATACCCCCACCCTTATCTGGTTTGATAAGTCTGACTCCTTTAGTTTCCATTAGCATGTTTAAATTGTTACTCTCAGACTTAGTTAAATTATATTTTTTATTCTTTGTGTAGGAATTATCAAGTGCTCGGAATGTAAAAGGGGTTTATGATATGTTCATTAGTCTGGAATAATAAACTTAAATTTAGTTTCCGTACGAACATTTCCAGGTCAATAATTGAATCAACCACATTCATCTTATGATTAGGTATGAAAGTGAGTCCCCTTGACAACAGGTCACAGATGCAGTTATCAAACGCAAATTGAGAATAATTATAAACTTTAAAATCATTTGTTTTTTTTGTTAAAATCTTGAAATATGGCAATTCCTCAGATATGGTCATTTGCAGCCTCTCC
The DNA here is from genome assembly GCF_019279795.1 of Protopterus annectens. Classification (NCBI taxonomy): domain Eukaryota; kingdom Metazoa; phylum Chordata; order Ceratodontiformes; family Protopteridae; genus Protopterus; species Protopterus annectens. The sequence goes on along the minus strand of NC_056726.1, from coordinate 1,150,899,770 downwards.
ACGCACCCCTGTTGTAGTTGTTCCTCCCCCTGGAAAAAGTTCCTTGCATTTGTTGTTGGCTCATCATATCGCAACCTCTCATTTAGTTGGGGTATTGGGCCAAATGTTGGCATTGTTGTAAATGTTCCAACCTTCTGAGAGATGGGAACGCACTTGCTTTTAAAAAATCATCATTGTTTTCTGTCTCCATGTCATCTAAACTGTTATTCAAAATGACATGGATGTCATTCCGATCATTGAATTTAGTTGATTTTAAATCCCATTGTTGTGAAATTGGGGGTGGGGGATATGCCAAGCCCATGGCATAAGCATTAGTATCTCTTGCAAGTTTTTTTTTTAATTTCCTCTCCTTGATAGGTTTTATTTGTTCATCTACTGATTTAAAAATATGTTGATAGTCAAAGTCATTTGTAGTGAAAACAGAATCATTTTTTACTACAGCATCCAGTTCACTTGCTCTCTTTGACAAAATATCTATAGTTTTAATATTATCGTTGATGACCAAATTCATGTAATCTGCCCCAAATTTATCAAAGAGCTTGATTAAATCTGAATGTAATATTGAATTGGCTACAAGACCAGTAGGGTAATGCCAAACACGTAATCCTTTGGGAACCAACTTCTTCTTTAAACATTCAGAAAAATAATTGTTGCCCATTTGCAGCTTTTTAATTTTAATTAGTTTAATTAATTAACTAATTAATTTAGTGTTGGAAACCAGTTTTAAAAAATTAATGGGTTAGACCATAGAGTTAAGGGGAAATTGAATTACAATACTGACAAAATTGTTTATTGTGCCATATGCTCCATTTGTTCCAATTTTTATGTAGGAAAAACAGAACAGAAATTAAAAGATCGTATGGGTGAACATGTTTAAGCTATCCGTGATGGAATTGAAACAAACGCTCTAGCAAAACATGTAAACGCACATATATCTCATTCATTTAAACTTATAATTTTGGAAACTTTAAAATCAGATTAGAGGGGAGGAGCATGGGAATCATTGTTGAAAAAAATGGAATTACAATGGCAAATTAGGCTCAATGCGCATAGTTGGCTAGGACTAAATAGTGCACTCTCTATCGGAAGCATTCTAAGATTAAAATCTTTAGAAAGATAGCTAAGAAAGATAGATAGGGCGATAGTTCCCAGGTTCTGTTGTGGCACCACCTTTGTGGAGCAGGATGACTGTTGCTGTACGCCATTCTTTGGGTACATAGCCTGTGGTAAGGCTGAGTCTGAACAGTGAATTTAGGTGAGAGTTTAGTTCCTTTTGGAGCTCGTGTAAGATGCAGGCTGGGACACCATCCAGTCCCATTGATGCTGTGTTCTTAGCTTTGCAGAGGGCTGTTTTTACCTGCATGTCCGTGATGTCTGGGGCTCTGCATTCTTCTGGGATGGACATGGGCCCTTTTGGGGGTGGGGGGGTGATGTTTGCACTGAACTTTTCTGCCAGGATGTTGGCAATGTCAGTTGGTTCAGTGTATTTTTTGCCATTTTGCAGTAGCTCAGAGCATATCTGAGAGTTGCCACGTAAATTTTTGATATAGCTAAAGAAGGCTTTGTGGTTATCTTTAGATTCCTTGGCAATTTTTCTTTAGAAACTGGCCTTGGATGATTTTATGAGGGATCGTAGTTTCTTGCTAATAATAATCAGTGATACCTTTCCTTTTTGGAATTTTGCTCTATCATGTAGCAGTTTCCTTCATCTGTTGTATAGCTTATTTATGGCCAGGGACCACCAGACTGGTTCTTTTTGTAGGCGTGAGTCTTGGTTTTACTTGGGATGGCTCAATCCATACATCCCTGTAGATGCTCATAGAATGCACTTGTAAAGGATTCTGCGGATTGGATAGCATTATCCTGTAGCAAGGGAGCTTTGAAACTTTCCACTTCGGTCTTGAGAAGTGTGAAGTTTGCTTTTGAAATGTTTTTTTACAGTGGTTTCCTTGACTGAGGGTGGGGTCGGGATGTGGATGTCCAGTGTGATTACTTTATGATCTGATCTTACCAGCGAGGGGTTTACCTCTGGAGTGGAACACTGATTCCCCATGTTGGTGATGATCAGGTCCGGTATGTTGTCACCTCTAGTGGGCAAGGTGACCAGCTGTTCCAGGGTGTTTGAGTTTATAAACTCTAGGAAGCATTGGGCAAAGGAGTTTGTACTTGAGTAATTCTCCCAGTCAATGTTTGGTTATTTGAAATCTCCTAATATTATGGTGTTTGGTAGGACCTTTTATATTTTCCAGTGTTCTCAGGAATGCTGAGTGAGGGTCCTGAGACAAAGTAGGTGATGTGTAGCAGGTTACGATCTGATAAGCAGTGTTGCCCACTGTTAGTTGCACTTGGATGGTCTCTGAGGCCTCGTGTTGTGCCACTAACCAGGAGCTGTGGGTATCCTTTATGAAAATTGATACACCCCCCTCCTTTTGTATTTCAGTCCGGGTTTGGGGCTGAAGCTCTGAGGGATTGGGATTTCTTTAAGTGGAGCATGTCCAACAGCTCTGTGTTTGACATACCTTTGTATGTTAGGCAGAGATCACCTCTGAGTAAATGATATGCGACAGACTAAAGCTGGAGTGCTTTGAGATGGTCTGTGTAGAGCATCTATTTGAGGCCAGTAATCCTCTTTGTGAGGTATTTCTGCAGGCTTTCCAGTTGTTGTAGATGTCTTGTGAGGTACATACCAAAAGGGGCGTTGTACTCTATAATGAATATCATGAGTGATGAGTAGAGGGGAACAATGACCTCTTTTTTTCTGCATGAGAAACCTTTTGTGATGAGGTGTGCCACATAGAAGGATTTCCTGACTACTATGGCAATGTGATTATCAAAGGAGAGACTACTGTCCACCTGTGTCCCAAGGTCTCTTATCACACTTTCAGTGTTAAATATGCTACCGACTATGTTGTAATTCATGGGTACAGAGTTTTTACCAAAGGGGATGACAGTGCACTTTTTGGCATTTAGCTTGAGGCCATGGCTTTGACAACAGGCATCTGTCTCAGTGAGGCCTTTTTGTAGGATGTCCACATCGTTAGTAGTTTTAATTATGGCTCCTAGTTTGCAGTCATGTGGGAACTTCATTAGCTAAAGACCTTCTGTGTTAGCCTGTACTTCAGGGAAGTAGATACCAAACAGGACAGGACACAGGACTGAACCCTGTGGTACTCCGCTTGTCACTGGTCTGAAGTCGGATTTGGAGTCTGCTACTTTCACAGTGTGGGTCCTGTCAGTGAGCCAGTTGGCAACCCATCTTGTGACATAGGGATTTATACCTAGTTTAGTGAGTTTACCTATAACTCCAAAGTGGAGGATGGTGTTGAAAGCCTTGGCAAGATCTAGATAGGCTGTGTGAACCACCTTACTCTTGTCTACAGCTTTGGTGCCTGCTTCAAAGAAGTCTATCAGGTTTAGGAGACATGATCTGCCTTTTACAAACCCAAACTGGTTGTGGTCCAGAGTTTGGAGATTACCAAAGTCTTTGTTTATAAGTTCCATGATGATACGCTCCATGCCTTGCAGACCAGGCTCATCAGGCTAATGGGGTGCTAGTTCCTGGGGTCTGTGGTGGCTCCCTCCTTGTGTAGTGGGATAACCGTCGCTGTGCACCATTCAGCAGGCACAAAGCCTGAGGTGAGGCTATGACTGAACATGGTACTTAGGTGTAGTGCCAGTTCATTCTATAGTTCATGTAGAACGCAGCCTGGGATGTTGTTTGGTCCCATGGATCCTGTGTTCCTGGCTTTGGAGAGTGGTTTTTACCTGTGCAGCCGTGATGACAGCAATTTTTTATTCTTCCAGTATAGAGATGGGCTCTTTCATGGTTGAGAGGGGGGTAAAGTTAGCACTGATCCTATCTGCCAGGGTGTTGGCAATATCAGTTGGGTCTGTATATTTAGTGCCATTGTGCAGTAACTCAGAGCAGATCTGAGTGTTGCCATTGAGATTCTTGACATAGCTATAGAATACTTTGTGGTTGTCTTTAGAGTCAGTGGCAATTTTGTTTTGTAACTAGCTTTGGAGAATTTTATCAGGGATCGCAGCTTCTTACTGAGGCTGACCAGGAAGCTCCTCCACTCATGGGATTTTACCCTCTTTTGCAACAGTTTCTTCCTTCTGTTGTACAGTTTGTTTATGGCAGGGGACCACCATATTGGCTTCCTTTTCTTGGAGGATAGCGTCTTGGTTCTGTTTGGGATAACACGATCCATGCACTCATGTAAGTGCTTATAAAGTGCAATTGTGTAGGATTCAGTAGTCGTAACTGTATTGTCCATCTGCATGAGTGTCCTGAAGTTCACCATGTCTGTCTTAAGAAGCATGAAGTTGGCTTTGGAGAAAATTTTTAACATGGTTTCCTTAATGGGGGGGGGGGGACGGAATGTGGATATGTAGGGTAATTAGCTTATGGTCAGATCGGACCAATGAGGCATTGACTTCAGTTGTGGATCACCGGTCCTCAGGACAAACCAAACCCCGTAACCAAATTAAATAACCACAAAGTGAGCTAAATGCTACTCAGTGCCAGAAGTCGCAGCCTCCAAATGCACACACTCGAGGCACTTCTCAGTATGGAGAATATTGATATCTGTGCAGTAACAGAAACCTAGTTCAAGGCTCCAGAGATCACACCAGCACTACCAGGATACTACTCATTCCATACCTTCCATCATCAGAACCTGGATCATAGCACACAGGGTGGGGATGTATCCATATTCATCAAGGATACCTACACCTCTCTCTACATCCTCTCTACATGAAATGTATCCATAGAATGTTGCACAGCATCATTCTTCCCACTCCACAGGGGTGGGGCCACAAAAGACCCTTGGCATTCATGCTCTATGAGCCTGACGAGTCTGATCTACAAGGCAATGGAGCCAATCATAATGCCAGTCAACTAAAAAGACATTGGGATCCTTCACCCAGTTTGGCTTCATCAAATGCAGATCACGCCTCCTGAACTGGGTGGATTTCTTTGAGACAGTTACCCAGGCTACAGATGATTGAAATGAGCTCCACACAGCATACCTATACCTCGCTAAAGCCTTTGACACCATTCCCCAGTCAAGTATCATAGATGAACTCGCCAACCTGGGCATGAATCCATACATCACAAGATGGATTGCAAACTGGCTTACAGATAGATCCCACAAATTAAGAGTGCTGGCTACATGTCAGACTCTACACCGGTAACAACTGGTGTCTCCCAAGGTTCAGTCCTGGGGTCCCTCCTGTTTGGTATAGACTTCTTAGAAGTGCATGTCAACACAGGAGGGTTGTGGTTGACTAAGTTTGCTGGGAACTGTAAAGTGTTTGCCATAACAGATTCCCCAGATGACACAAATATTCTCCAGAAGGGACTCTGTGAGACAGATGTGTGATGTCAGAATCATGGCCTCAAGCTCAATGTGGAAGAATGCATAGTAATCCCCTTTGGTGAAAACAAAGTACCCACAAACTATCACATAGGTGTCACCCCCTAAAAACTGACAAGGTAATAAGGGATTGGGGACACAAGTAGATAGTCATCTTTCCTTTGACAACCATGTTGCCAAAGTGATTAGGAAATCCTATGTGTCCCATCTAATCAACAAAGGGTTTGCATCAGAATCAAAAGAGGTAGTGGTGGCCCTCTACTCTTAAGTCATCAGACCCATTATTGAGTACAATGCACCATTTTGGATGTACTCGACTAAGCATATCCAGCAATTGTAGAGACCACAGAGGTACCTCACCAAGAGGATTACTGGCCTCAAACAGTTGTGTTATGCAACACAACTGGTAAAACTAAATCTGTTCTCCGTCGCATACCGCCTACTCAGAGGCACACTCTGCCTAACATACAAAGCCATGTCCAACACATAACTGTTGAACATGCTCCATCTACGGATAACAAAATTGAGTCACACTACACACTCCAGGGATATGAACCTCATCACAACAATGAATACAACATGCTGGTGGGATAGATTACCATCCCAGACACTTGCCTTACTGTGGAACAGAGTCCCAATGTACATCAGACAGAGCCCCTCACTGACACTTTTCAATAGGAACCTTGATGAGTGGATGAGAAACAGACAATTCACGCCAGGTATCACATTAGCAGCCCCACTAGAAAGGGGCTTAGGGTACTAACTATTAGAACTAGGGCTTAGCAGACTACCCAATGGGGTGGTGAAAGCTGCACAACTTGCCTAGGTTAATATATGCCTTCGTGAAGATAGTTTACTACGTACCTATGAACTTATGTGACAGGTACATGTCTACAGATAGTAGATATGTACTTCTTTGTACAGTCATGTTGTACAGCAGGCACATGGACCACATACACTGTAATGCTTACAGATACTGGTGGCTGTTATGTATAGTGGGTGAGATGTGCACCTCATGTCTTTTGTGCCATTGGGATGTGTGCTGGGTGGGACAGTCCTGGATGGTTCCTTGTCATGGTCAGCCTCTTACACACATCTCTGCCCATCCATCTTTGGCATATTATACTGTGTTCCCCTTACATATATATAGGTACATAGGTAGGTAATAGGCTATCTGCCTGAAGGCATATATTAGTATGGCCAGAGTGTGCAGCTATCACCACACATGGGGTTAGTTCCCTAGGCCTCTGTGTAGTAGGGATGATGAAGTGATCCATGGTGTGACAGTTCAGTTTCAGATATACTCATCAAGGCTCCTCTGGAAGAGTGTCAGCGAGGGACTCAGCTTAATGTAGGTTGGGAGCCTGTTCCAAAGCAAGGGAAGTCTGTGCGTTAGTAATGTATCCCTCCAACTTGTTCTGTTTATTGTTGTGATGATGATATCCCTAAAGCATGTGGTACAGTGAGCTTGGGTTTACTTCAGATAGCGCATGTACATCAGTTCTGCATTGGACATGGGCCTATCAGGCAGAGATCGCCTGAGTAGACAGTATGCAACAGAGTGCAGATTGAGTTAAATTCAGTCTTCTTGCATGGGGCAACTGTTCATCTTTCCAGCTGCTGAAGGTGCCCAGTCAGACTCATCGCAAGTGTTCCATGATACTCTCTGATGGGCCTGATGACTGATGAGTAGTTGGAACCTCCTTTGACCTACATGCAAAGACATTGGCAATTTGTGGGAACACATAGCATGATTTTCTAACCACTTTGTGAATGTGTTTATGGAAGCAGAGATGACTATCCACATGTCCATAGATCCCTTATTATTACCTCCATATTTAGGGTGTTGGCACCTATGTGATATTTGTGTGACTGTAGCTCGAGGCCATCATTTTGACACCACATCTGTCTGACTGATACTCTTTTTAAGGATGTCTCTGTTGTCCCAAATATCAATTATGGCAACTTGTTTGCAGTCATCCACAAACTTTGCTAACCATAGCCCTTGTGTGTTTGACTGTATTTCTGAAAGGTATACACCAGACAGGAGGGGTCCCAGGATTGAGCCATGGGGGAACAGCAGTTGTTACCAGCTTACAGTCCAACAAGGAGACCACAATTCTTACCTTGTGGGATCTATCTGTGCCTCAGTTGGCAATCCATCAGATGACACATGTTTATGCACAGGTTGTTGATTTTTTGAATACGACGTGTGTGGGATGTTGGAAAAGGGCTTTTCAAGGTCTATGTAGGCCATGTATAGCTCATTTCATTGATGTTGGGATCATTGGGGTTGGGAGGGTGGCCTAATGGTTAAAGTGTTTGCCTTACAAACACAAGGTGCAGGGTTTGAGTCTCACAAGGGATAATTGGCTAGGCTTAAAAATGTCTCACAAGGACCGTTAGCCTAATACTAACCTATGAACCTATGTATGTCCTGGGTAACTGCCTTGAAAACTGTCTAGCAGGTTTAGGAACCATGATTGCCCCTGACCAAACCAAAATGGGTAGGGTTGGGTGTTTGTATGCTCCCAATAGCTCTGTTTATGAGTTCCATAATGATGGACTCCATGGCCTTGCATATCAGGCTTATTAGGCTTATAAGACAATAGTTCCCATGGTCTGTTGTGCACCAACACTTGTGGTGTGCCAAACGTTGCTGTAACCCATTCAACAGTTTCATATCCTGTACAGAGGGTGAGTCTCAACAGACTGTTCAGGTGCACGGTCTGTTTGTTTTGGAGTTCACATATGACACAGCCAAGTAAACCATGTCATCCCATAGACACCATGTTTTTAGGTTTGGATAGAGCTGTTTAACCATTGTATATGTGATTTCTGGGTTTTCACAATCTCCAGGTATGGTAATGGGCCCTTTTGTCAGTGAGAGGGGGGTAAATATGTATGAACCTGTCTGACAAGATTTTGGCAATGTCAGTCATGTACATGTATTCATTTACACTTTGCACTGACTCGGAACATATATGAGTTTACATTGATATTTATGACATAGCGAAAGAAAGCTTCATAGTTCTCTATGGACTCTTTGGCAATATTTTTGTCAGAACATGGCTTGGATAATGTTAGGAGTGCTCATTGTTTCTTGATGATACTGATCAGAGATTTATTGATCTTCTTTGGATTTTCACTTTCTTTGAACAACTTAAGTACTTGTAGTACATAGTTTGATTATGACAGGGGTCCAATATATTATATGGGTCTATTTTCATATGACTGTGTGCGCAAGGCAGGATTGGTGAATAGTGACAAGTGTCTGGAGTAAGAACTGCAACTGCCAGATATGTGTGGCCCACTGCTGTACTCAGACATGGGCCAAGTGTGTGAGCATGCCCAGTATGACCTTTCAGTATGTTGCTGACTGAAATTTGCTAAATTTGTTTAAGTGTGTGAGCATTCTCACTATGGGGATATATACTATATGTGTGTGAAAAATCAAGTTGTTTTTTACTTCAGGGCTCACCTTTGTGTTGTACATCGACAGGAAGCACGTTGTGCCTGCAGGGCTTCCATGAGTCAATTTGCATAGACTTATCAACATTTCTACATACAGGGGAGACATCTATTATTTGTACATTTCTACCTGGGGGGGGCCACACCTGATTGTTACTGTGAGTGTACATAGGATGAGGGGCACAACTGACACTTATACACATTTCCTAGGCCTGCACTGCTATGTCAGGTACTCCATTTCAGTCTGTACTGTTGCCTATCATACTGGCTTGAGGCATACGACTGTACTACAGACCTTAGCTTCCAATTACACACATATTAGTTTGTGACTTCATAGCCTACCCAACCCACATCACACTGCCTGGCCTGCTGTTATCTGTCTGCATAGGCCTGGGGGGAGGTTACTCATATGCCTCTTCAGAGGGCATGATACAGCATTTGTTTGTGCTTGCATTTGTCTACAATTGTTCTGCTGGCTGTGACTGTTAGGTATGTCACCCCCCCCAACTGTTATGTGTGAGTGACTTAAGTTGTGTCTGTGCCTGTGAAATGCTGTCATGGCTTAGTGGTTCAGTATTATGACTGTAGGTCACAGTATCCTGAGTTCAAGCCCTGTCACTGCTTTTTATTTTCCTGCTGGGCAGACCTGACTGGTTAAGGAACAGTAAAGCAGGTGTGAGCGTGTTTACTCGACTTTGCTTGACTTTGACCAACGTTTCTCAACGTTGCGCTGGTTAGCGTGGTGTGCAGCTATGCCCAATTGTATTTAAATATGCTCAATACTGGTAAAATGTGCTTAGCAGTGTTTTATATTGCTTAAAATAGGGCACTCATGCCTCAGGTGGTGCTGCAGAGCTGCCTATGTTGGATGCACATAGTACACTCCCTATACATGTTTGAAAACAGGTAGTGTCAAGTTAGGCATCCCTTTTACTGTATGTGCGAGTCAGAGACAGGTGTCATTTCCAGGATTCCTACTGAGTCAGTGTATGTGCTATGCATTACCTCTTTGCCAAGGCCAAGGCATACTAGGCACACCTCCTTCTGCCAAATGGGGCAGGCTCAGGTTGTTTCTCCTCCGAGTCATGCTGTGCTTGTGCAGGCCTTGACAATGGTGGGGGTTGTTTGGCCCTGACCCATGCTGTTCCTGTTGCAGCTGTTTCCACAGGATCATATTGTGTAGCATGGCACATACCATAACAATTTGGGTACATGTAGTTAGTGAGTACTGCAAGACTCCACCAGATGTGTCCAGGCACCCGAACTGTGACTTGAGCATCCCAAACACACGCTCAATTATGTTTCTTGTTTGTGCGTGTGCCTCATTATGGCGTTCTTGTTCAGGAGTGTGTGCATTTCTGATGGGTGTCATCAGCCATGGCTCCAGTGCGTATCCAGGATCCCCCACTAGGTGACCATCAGGGAAGTCCCCATTGGCAAATCTCTGGTACAGCTGCGTCAGATGCCAGATGTGGGAATCGTAATAACTTCCAGGGCAGCCAGCACACACATTCATTATTATGCCCTGGGCATCGCACACAACCTGGCAGTTGATGGAGGGGAAGCTCTTGCGGTTGATGTAGACCCTACCCTGCTCACTGGGTGGTGCTTTGATGCATATGTGCATGCAGTCTATTGCACCCACTACCTCAGGGTATTCTGCTATTTGGTGGAAAATATGCATATTGCTGGCAAATGCCTCACGGGATTTGGGGAAATATACGTGGTCACCGGCATGTGCTGACATGGCATCCAGGAACTGGTGGAGTACCCTGGATGCTGATGCCTGTGAAATCCCCATCATATCACCAGTTAGTCTCTGGAAGGTACCTGTAGCTAGTATTCTTATGCCAACAAATACCTTAGTATCCACTGGGAAAAATTGGGATTCACTATCCTTATCCTCATTTGCATAAGATTGCCTACTAATACATGGTTCATCTCTCACACTGAGCTTCTCCCCCTTAGTAACCACTACTCAGTGGCCATGTTGTCTTCAGCCTGCCATTCACCTGCATGGCAGGATAAGCTTTTTAGTGAAAATGCCTATTTTTGGCTATTTTTAAATTATTTTCTTGTTTTTTAAAGCACCGCACATTTGCACGGTGCTGCGCTATGCTTAAACATCGGAGATCGGGGGAAAAAAAAGTTTGATTTTAATAACTTTAAACATTTATAAATGCCAGTAGCCTTATATTTGGCCATTGGCATGCTTCCTCAACTGTATGCATCCTTTATTTAGAGCTGTCATAGCTCCGTGTAGCTATTTGCAGAATGATACTCCGTTGTTCCTGGATTGCATGGCAGACATATTGCCTGATTGACGTCTTACACTACTCTACAACTCCGTGCAAGCTTTCATAAATCCGGCCCAATATCTATTTCTCCAAATGGTATATGACAACGTGTTATCTTTCTTTAAAAAAAGACTGCAAGTACACCGGCTAAAGAGAAAAACCTGTACGGGAATACTGTCTGTGAAATCCCCCTTTAGATAACCCTTACAACTTTTATGTTGTTCTGAAACCAATTTCAGGTTAGTTAAAAATACCTTCTTTTTCAGTTTGTTTGTCACATTGATTAGGTATGCTGCTGAGTCCTGACATTTGTAACCAATTATTTAGGCAGGTATATTAGGAATTTTCAATTATTCATTGGTATTTAAAACATCGTGCTCATCTCTTGTATTGTGTATTCCTTTTATATTACTTATTAGCAGTAGTACTATTATGTTTACTGTTTATTGTGAAAGAAACCTTTGCTATACGAGTTACATGAATGTTTCCAGAAGTACTACTAGTCTTCTATACTGTGAGTCTTTCCTTGTGAATTATGTTAGCCTGCCTTCAGCATTTAAATTTGTTAAAGTACTCGATTTTGCGGTCTGCCATTTCTTATGTAAGTCGTGTGCCTGCTCAGTTAGCATCAATAGTAGTGGTTGAGATCAAACGTAATATTAAAAAGCATGCTTAGTGTGCCAAGAGTGGGGTGAAGTAAAATCAGTGACAGGGGGATTGCATTTATTTCTTCATCTTATATGACAAGCCTCGTTTGTGAGATCAGAAGCTATAACTGAGTATGTTATGGAAGATGCAACTATCAAGTACAGGCAGGCAAAGGCATGTGACCTTCTGACTATGTCTTGGGTTACACCTAAGACAGGCAACATTGGAACAACGTCTGAAAACCGTAAGATTGTAATGCTTCTCCTTAATTTTAACATCTTATTGGTTTAACAGTGTTGCGCTTAAAATGCTATATATTTCTACATAATTTTTAATTATCACATTATTACCTTCAAGTTACTTTGCAGATCAGGTACTCGTCAGATGTGTTTTACCATTGAAGATAAATATCTGTGGCAAACAAGTGTTTAATTTGGTACTTTTATGCTACTGCCAAAACACAGCAGCACAAAGTGGTAGGGATTTAACGGAAAAGTACCCAAAAATTAAGATAAAAAGAAAAAACAAAAACAATATACACTTTGTACAATTGAGTAAAGTTAACAAGTAATCGAATAAAAACATTCATGAAAAAATAAACATGGTACAAATATGAAACAATATGAAATATCAAAAATATGAAATAATCAAGTTCAGATAACATAGTAAATAAAATAAGTTTTGTGTGTGTGTGTGTGTGTGTGTGTGTGTGTGTGTGTGTGTGTGTGTGTGTGTGTGTGTGTGTGTGTGTGTGTGTGTGTTTGTAGGATTGAGCAGTGATGTAATTAATAGGAAACAGATTCAAATCATGAGAGCAAGGAGAATATAAAAGTAGAATATAACAGAGTGAGCAGAGTGGAGACAGTTTAGCCAGAGGAAGGGCACAAACATAACCCGTGGTTTGAGTAGTATTCTAGTAGGTGCTGTTGGAAGTTATGCTTATCAGGACAGGATAGAATTTACTGAGGAAGTGAATTCCAATCTTTACATACTGAATGGTTATATAGTGAGTTACCATGAAAGTTATGAGATTTACTAATATTGAGTAGTAATTTATCAGCTGACCGAAGTGAGGTTAGATTAGTATAGGGTTCAGCAAGGTCAGATAGTGGTCAGGGTTATGGATAACAGAGTGTGCAACAATTAACTGATTAAGAGTGAGTAAGTGAGGGAGTTCAATCAAGTCAAGTTGTTGAAGTGCAGTACAGTAATGTGATCTATGTGAGAGGTTTGCAGCAAATTTTGCTTTTTTATTATCACCAGATTTAAGGTTGTTTAAGTCTGATTTACGAAGCTTAGTGAATATTTGAGAACAGCACAGTAATGTAGATAGGAGATAAATCCTTGCTGCGGTGTGTCTGACATGACTGGTAAGACATTGTTTAGCCTGATAAAGAGCACCTAGTGTAATATAGACTTTTTTGATTGTTAAGGCTATGTGACTATCAAACTTTAGGCCATTGTCTATAGTAACACCAAAAAGTTTTGTTTGTTCTGCTGGTTCAATAACTGTGCCGTTGGAGGAACAGATAGAAAGTAGAGCTTGTTTATTTGTTGTGGAAGAATTGGAAAAGACCATAAGCTTGGTGTGTTAGGGTTTAAAATGAGTTGATGGACTGTTAGGTATTTTTCAGTACTATGCAGGGCTCCCTGGGAGCTCATTCAGAATGGGGGCGGAGCAGACGAGGGAAGAATCATAGGTTAATACTAAGCTAACTGGTCTTGGGAGCCATTTAAGCCTAGCCAATTATCTCTTGTGAGACTCAAACCCTGCACTTTGCGTTTGTAAGGCAAACACCTTAACCATTAGGCCACCCTCCCATCTGCATATTGAATGCTAGAGGCAGGATTAGCTGCAGAGCACATATCATTAGTAAAAATGATGAAAAGAAGAGGGCCAAGAATAGAACCTTGTGGGACACCAACAGAAATTATCCCAAAAGGTAGCTTGTTTACGGTTAGAGAGATAACTGTGAGACCAACCTAATGTTTCAGTGCTAAAACTGAACCAAGCAAGTTTGTTGAGAAGTAATTGATGAGAGACGGTGTCAAAAGCCTTTGATATATCAAGAAAGGTGGCAGAGACATACTGTTTTTTGTTTGAGGAGATTAATGGTATTAGTGAAACTTAACAGAGCAGTATTTGTACTGTGTTTGGAGTGAAAGCCATGCTGGGAATTAGATAAGAGGTTGTTCTTTAGTAGGTAGTCTAATGTTTGTTTATGTAAGCATTTTTCTAAGATTTTGGCTAGTGGGGAAAGGGTGGCTATTGGTCTGTAATTGGATAGATCTGTGGATGTCCCTCCTTAGTGAGGGGGTATGACATGGGATATTTTCCAGAGAAAGGGGACATATTGTTCAGAAATTGAGAGGTTAATAAGTATAGATACAGGGTAAGAGATGGATGAAGCAGAAAGTTTTAGAAATTCACCTGGTAACTGATCTGCAGAGGGAGATCAGGGTTTTATTTTACTTAGAAGGTTTTGTATATAATTAGTTTGGATTGATTTAAGAGAGAAAGGAGGAGCGTTAGGACAAGAAGGAGGAGGTATGGAAAGTGGTGAATTTTCTGTTTTGTTAGGTAATGTGGTTATTGAGGTAATAAAGTGGATGTTGAAATAGGTTGCTATACAGTCTGTGTGGTGGTTTGTTGCAGGGGATGGAGTGGTTGATTTCTCCTGGGTTGAGAAGGTGGTTTATTGTTTGCCAGAATCTTTGGGGGTTATTTTGCTATCTCAGTCGGGAAGTTTGAAGGTATGTTTTTTGTCTTGTCTAATTTGTTTTACTAATTTTACAATTAAGCATATGTTTTCATATTTCTGTAAATATCTCAACAAACATGTACTTATGTATAGAGGAATTTTTGATGAATGTGAAAGCTTATGTGTTATGCATAAAAAATACAAATATATGTGTAGATTGTACAGTTTTCAAGATATGACAATTTGAGAATGTTTAGAAAAAATATAATATGGGGTTTGTGTGCATTATTATATTGTACAGTAATTGTGGAAAAGACTGAATACATTATCACTGTAATACATCTTATGGAAAACATTATTTGTACAGGTTTAATGTTTTATTTGTTCTCAGAATGTTTATATTTGTTTATCTTATGGTTTTTAAGTTTAATTTTAAGAAGATGCTCTCGAATGCAAGAAGTGTGTAGGCTGCTAGATATGTGACATTCCACACCTCATATAAATTAATGAGTGAGACATTGCTCCCAGGTTGCTCCAGAAAAGGGACTGTGTGTGAAGTGGGTCTACCTACTTAACATAATTATTAATATGGTTACTAATATTATTATTAACAGAGGTGAATGACTATAGGCATTGTCTGCATAATAATCTTCATATAAAGGGAGCCTAAATCGTGGTATCACAGATCAAGGAATCTGATAACCTTGAAGGATTTAGTATGGAGGCCTAGAATCTCATCTGTTACAATAATATAGTCATGCAATTTGTCAGTTGAGGACAAAATAGGTGAATGAATTCTTCATTTTTGATCTGCTCTACATATAACAGTTTCAGATGGAACATTTCTGTAGGCCTTTTTAAACAAACACTCAGAATTAACTAGTCACTGGTTATGTCCATGTTGTAAACCTGACTAACCTTTCCCTCTACTAATATTACTTCTACACCCTACCAATTTTTCACACATATTTGTATAATTTCTATGATGAAAAACTGAACTGGTGACCACAATAAAACAATTTGGTAGATTCTGTCCTGCTTATTGTTAGTACAATCTAATACATAACACTATGTCACTTTTATTGTGTAAAGAATTCATCTCACCATTCTTAATGATTTCTATACTAGTGTAAATAACATTTTTGATCACTATTTTTTTTATTACTGATTCTTGTATGCTTATTTGAACTACTTTCATTTACTATGTTTCAACTATGTGTACCATCCTTGTTGCTGTATTTCAAGTAATGATCTAACTATTAATGTTGGAGCTTTTCTCCCCGGGCCTCTACTGAAAATGGAAATATATCCAGCTTGACTAGCCTGGTCAACAAATGTAAAATAAAAAAATAAATAAAAATAAAATAAATAAAAATAAAATAAATAAATAGTCATGGCAAACTCTTCATCAAGGTCTGTTGTTGAAAGCCACATTTATCTTCACCTACAAGTGCTAAGATTTCACTCAACTTACATGTACGTTTTTTCTTACTTAATGTTCCAGAGGGGGTAATGAGTAGTAATGGCCCTCATTTCTCTAATGATAAATTTTTGGAGCTGACAAGTCATCTAAACTCTAGCCCCCATAATTTTCTGCACAGTAATGGCCGTATTTGCCTATACAAATAAGGCAGTACAAAATTGTAAAGAGAATACTTTTATGTGTTATACATCACATCCTTGCAATATGACTGACACCAACTCAGGAGAACTCCTGTGGACCAAAATCAGAACATTTCACAATTTGAAAAAGATTATGCAGTCTTTTCTACAATTGGGCCTGCACTTTGGAACTGCCTCACAAATGAGGTAAAAACGTATATCAACTTAGAAGGCTATAAAAACATCATTGAAAGAATTTCTTCATAAAGATACCAAGTATCCATGCTCTTGTGATACTCTGTAGTGTTACTATTACCAAATCACACTCTTCTAACTGACAAGTACCCATGCTCTTGTGATACTCTACAGTGTTACTATTACCAAATCACACTCTTCTAACTGACAAGTACTCATGCTTCTATGATACTCTGCTGTGTTACTATTACCAAATCACACTCTTCTAAATGACAAGTACTCATGCTTCTGTGATACTCTACAGTGTTACTATTACCAAATCACACTCTTCTAACTGACAAGTACTCATGCTTCTGTGATACTCTGCAGTGTTACTATTACCAAATCACACTCTTCTAACTGACAAGTACTCATGCTTCTGTGATACTCTGCAGTGTTACTATTACCAAATCACACTCTTCTAACTGATTTAAACTCTGAAACTGAATCAATATTGGCATATCTATTGATTAATTAAGCAATAACCCACACCTGGGTGTCAGTAATACTGGATTTACCCACAATTGGTGTGGTTTGGTTACGAGGACGAAGCCCGAGTGACCAAACAAAGACAACCGTGGGTAAATCCAGTATTACCCACACCCAAAAGTGGGTTATTGTTATTATACAATGACATTATTTGAAAAAAAATGTACTTTTCTTCAATAATGTCCTTGTATAATGGCTCTGTGCTGTCCTTCCGCCAATGGAACGCTCCGCTTTGCCATTGCTAATGTACTGCGCATGCATTTGGAACTTGCATTCCCACACATGCCCAGTACATCAGTGCTCAGGAAAGTAAGCAATGGAGAAAAGAAGATCTCCATTGCTATGCTTTTTTTTTTTTTTTTTAAACCCTTAAAATTAAAGAATATATTAACGGAAAAAAGTCCGGGTGACCGGACCTTTTTCGGTTGTATATTCTCAACTGGCACTCTGGTTGGGCTGGCCAATCAGCGTTCTCGTTTTACAATGTTACTGGCCAGTCATTGTATAATATAAATTTATACACACACACACACACGCGCGCACACACACACACACACACACACACACACACACATATATATATATATATATATATATATATATATATATATATATATATGTACCTTATTGAATGAACTGTATATATCATATTAATATTTACACTTAATAGGTTCATACCAGGCTAACTACCCTGAAGGGCCATTTTAAGCTTAAACAATTACCTGAGATCAAAATTAAACCCTGTATCTTGTGTATATAAGGCAAATACCTTAATCATTTTACCAAACCCACCCCCCTAAAGATTTATACTGTAAGTATTAGGCTAGCTGAGCATGTGAAACATTTTAAAGTTAGACAATTTCTTTCAAATGTGAGAATTAAACACTGTAATGTACGCCTTTGAGGTATGGTGAAAATCAAATGCTGCAATTTATGCCTGTGAGGTAAACACCTGAACCATTATGTCATCATGTTGCTGCATGTTTCTCTCTAAGCTTTTAACATGATGTTAATGTCTTCCTGATAATATTCTTAACCTCCTATACATGATTACATAGATTATTTGTTCAATGCAGCAGCAAAGATAAATAAAGATTTTATATTCCATGATCTGTTTTTAATTTAATTTTAACAGTCTGTATCTGCTTTAGGGGATGGTCTTTAAGCCTGTATTAGCAATTCCAGTATATGGTTACACTGCATTTTTGCTATTTAAGTGGACTAACTGTATTAAATCCTAGTTTCATTGTTATGAAGTATCTGTCCAGCTAGTTCAGGATTTGTATTTGCATTAAGGCAGTTCCAGGCCAATGTCTAATTGCCCCCCCCCCCCCGTGCTGCTGTAGCTATCTTCTTAAACCAAGTGTGTCTGTTGTTGTGTGCCCCTTATAATAATTTATAATAATTTAATAATATAATTCCCTTCCTCTTGTCAGTTATTGGCTGTTGTCAATGAGCACATAACTATCATTTTACAAAGTCTCTCTCTCTAAACTAACCACCAGGGTAAGAGATGTTTGTAAACAACTGCTTAATATTAAGAGTACTGATACAGCCTTTGCACAGTTTTTACTACTAAATAAGTGGGGTTTTACTATAATTGGTTTACTGGTTCTTCTGATGGCAGAAAAAAAAGTTTTCAGGCTAGATGTGAATGTTATTTGCTACAGAAGCTACTTTTTGTGTTATAAATAAGGCAAATTGGTTTGTCACTGCCTATCACATAGTGATGTGATTGGCTACAGTGCATAGATGCAGGTATTTAAATCATTAAGTTTCTCTCTACAACCTAATCCCCCACTTTGTATTGTACATTACATCCTCAGTAGTTGTGCAAAAAGGCTCTGGCTCATGCTAGCTTTCACATTGCTCATTATGCATAGACTTTGTTTGTGTGTTTTAAACAAGTAGCATCTCCAGTATATCAACTGCAATTTCATAGGCACAAAACTCCCTACAGCCCTCATTAGTACGCACCTAGAATGATAGATTTGCACTTTCCAACCTGTCTCATGTTTATGAACATCCGCTACTATTTAAACCAGCACACAGTATGTGAGAGATTTAGCTATACAATGTTATTGGAGGCACGGCTGTCTGACAAAGTCACATACATTGACCTACATATGCCAAGGCTATTAAAAGTAACCTACCTAAACCGCAAATGCCTCCTAAAAGTAACATAAGGAAAAAAGTACTGTCAACAGCTTCATAAACACACATCACAGACAGTACTCACCAAAAAAAAAAAAAAAAAAAATCACATTGACTCAGTTGAAAAGCACTTAAGGCAACCCTCCATACAATCTAATTTCTTAGTGATAGGTGACTCCACAGTTAGACTCACTGATGCACCACTCACCAGACTGTGCAAAGAGAAAGTCACAGTCATTGGCATATCAAGCACCAGGATTCACCACTTTGTGTAAGTGCTCAAGTTGTTGCACCACAGGTGCACACATAACAACATATAACCCAGTCAGAATGCATATGGGAGTAAATGACTTGAGATGTTCCTCCATGGACTGTATAAAGAGAGATGTGATAGAGCTCTCACAATATGTGGCTGAGACCACATAATGATCATATAGATGCTTGCCTAGTATTTAGCTATGAACCAGCCAATACTTCATTAGTCAGTTGTAAAATGCAGCTTGAATTGTGGAAGTTGGAGCTATACATGAAATGAAACACCTGGAGGATGAAGCAGATGAGTGAATAAAACAACTTGAGGTGCAAGAAGAGTGACAGCAGAAAGAAAGACAATGAGAGCAATGAGACACTGAAGCTGCAGAAAAGGAGAAGTAGTGGCAGTGTGTGACGGAGGTGCTCACCCTTCAGTAAGTACATGAAAGTAGCAACAATAAAAAAAAAGCCTTGGATGCCAAGGTCACGCCAAGGTCACTACTATGCATTCTTTGCATAGAATAAAGAGGGGATGACTTTTATAGTTTTAATCTGCTATGATTTCTACTCTGAATTACTAGACTTCCTTTGGGAGAAAACCTTAAGATAACCGCAAAGAAGAAGCTATGACAGACACAGTTCTCAGATACCACCTTATAGGACTTGATATAGCCAACTAAAGAAGCTCCTGACTCTCAAGGGCAGTGGGACTATGCATACTGCACAAGCTGTTATTGTTCACAAAGTGGAGTCTTAAAGGTGGACCTAGAGGAGGAAGTTGTTCAGCACCTGTTGCTTTCAGTGGGCTAGCATCATGCACTTCTGGTCATAATGCATGACATTCCTTCTTTAGACAGCATAGGCATGAAGCACAGCCTCTGCAAATATTCTATCAGCCAGGTATTTGAAGTAATTTGAGGGAGATCTGCAAGAAGTCTGAGCAAAGCCAAAAAGTAAGCAAGACAAAAAACAAGCAAAGGATGCTATCAGTGACTGCATATTACCGAGGAATAGTTTTAAAGAAAAAACATGAATACTGTTGGGCTGTTACTCCAGCTACGAGTAAGAGGTATAACTTGGTATTGGTGGTAGGCTGTATTACTAGATATGCTGAAGCAGTGGCTTTGTCTTCTACTGATGCAGAAAAGGTGGTAAATCTTCTGGTGAAAATTTTTGGCAGGGTTGATATAACCTAGGACATATAGACAGACAGATATGCTAACATCATTTAAGATCTGCCAATTACTTTGTGGAAGTGTAATGGCAAAAGAAATAACCAACTAAACTTACTTGGTGGCATCCATAAAGAAGCGATGTGATGGAGAAGGTTAACTCTAGGTTAACTCTCCTCTTAACAGTATACCGGTGACATTTTGCTTATCATGGAAATAAGACAGGTACGTTCTTCATCTGCTCTTTACTTATAAAGAGGTGCAACACAAATCTTCAATTTCTATGCCATTTGAGCTACTTTATGCTTACCAGGTGAGGAGGATACTAAAGTAAATTCAGGATCATTGAGACGATGACTGTGACTCTTACATGGAGAATGTGGAGGAATATGTCCTAAATTTCAGGATCAGGTTTAAAATGCGTATGGAATTGGCACATTAGGATCTAGCAGCAGCGCAAAAGTCATAAACAATTTGGTATGATTTGGTAGCTATAGCCTAAAAACATATAATCAGACACATCGTAAAATGTCTTATTGCTGTTAAGCTAAAGAGACTGCAGCCAGCATGGGTGGGTCCTTTCAGGATTTATGTTGACTGGCAAATGCAATTGCAGTAATTGCCAATAACACAGAACGATTACAATGAAAAACATTTTAGTGAATGAGAAAAAAAGCTTTTTCTTTACAGTAGATAAGTCTTCTGCACCTCTTATGCGGATGTAACCCCATCACACCACATATGTAAAATATATTAACTTCACAATCACATGACAGTGGAAGCAAGAACAGCAGTAAAGTTCGTTGAATTTGATATTCATGTTACTGATGCACACGGTAATTGTCTCAGGAGAAATGTATCATTTTCTCCTTTCACTATTATGGAAAGATAAGCAATGTTAATTATGTTTTAGAGACACCAGGTAGGAGGTATCACACAAGTTGTACCATATAAACATATTGAAACCCAACCATGATAGACAGACTTTTGTACTCAGCATCTGCTGGGTTACAAGAGGAATCAGAAGGGTTTCTGATGGTCAACCATCTCAGTGAGACATAGACTGTCA
Organism: Protopterus annectens; assembly: GCF_019279795.1. Lineage (NCBI taxonomy): Eukaryota > Metazoa > Chordata > Ceratodontiformes > Protopteridae > Protopterus > Protopterus annectens. Next base: position 1,150,878,299 of record NC_056726.1, on the reverse strand, counting down.
CCTTATTAGATGCTTCCAAGGTGTAACTTGAGCTATCTCTTACGTAGGTTCAGGAAACCCAAGTGGTACTACAGGAGTTTGGGGACATACCACACCCATGCTCACGTATACACACACACACACACACACACACACACACACACACACACACACACACACACACACACACACACACACAGTTTGGGGACATGAGTCATGGAGTATGATGCAGACACAGGGACACAGTGGTCAATCAACAGGACAAAGTTAACTATTAAGGTAAAAAGATGGCATGCCAGGTAGAAATAATTAGCAAAATGGGTTCTACCATGATATCAGAAATGCTAATCTTCTTTCTGGGGTAAGACTCACGTAATGTATCTATGAAGATGCAGCATCCTCTTGTTCCTTGAAGGTTTCTCAAAAAACCTGCTTGAGGTCTGGGAAGGGGGAAACACCTGGGAAAGGAGTACAAATTTAAGTTGCATGCAGCTCTTCAGAAGAAAAATGTAAAATGTATTCAAATCCTGTAATTAGGGTCACCACCCTTTCAAATGCCTAAAGTGGGACATTATTTGTAGAAATGTGAAATTTTAAAGGATAAATCATGCCCACGACCAGTGCAAAGGACAGAATTTCACTTTTCTGCCAAGATAAAAGCTTATTCTTGTAGCATTTGAGTTGTTTATGCTATTTCATACAATATTTAGGTGTTTCAGATACAAAATAACTATTTTATCCAACTATTACAGAAAATGTATGAATTATGTAATCTGTAAACCTGTATTTTTTGTCCTAAAATCTCAGGACATTTACCATTTTTTAGGTTTTTTTTTGCAGGACACAACTGCCCAAAGAGGGACATGTGGTAACCCCACCTGTAATTGTTGTTTCCAGTAAAACATGCAGCAAAAATTCAATAATGTCCAAAGTGATATAAAATTATGCATTTTTTGTAAAATGTACCTGAAGGTATGCAAATGAAACTGATTTTAAGCTGACACTCATACAATACAGGTGTTATTTTTCTAGCTCTCAGCACTTCCTGTCAAAAGCTGTGTCGTCACATATTGAACAGAACTTTGGACAGAAATGAGTAATTAAGTAATGGTTCAAACAGGATGCTTAGGTGTGAAAATGACAACCCTAAAGGAAATACGAGAGGAACTTACAATAAGGGACAGTGCTAATTGTATAATTTCCATTTACAATTTGAGACATTGTTTAGGTAACAAGGCCATTCAAGTTTAGATGGCAACTGTTGAAAATTCATTTATAGTTTTTACTTGTTTCTTGGGGTATATGTAGACTATACAAACTGGAAGGGCAAAGCTTGCTGACCAGAGGCATTCCACTCAAGATTTTCGATTTCACAGCTAAAACCTTTCCATTTGTTAAGTATTTACATAAAGTAAATGGTATCCCCACAGCAGCTAGGCAGTCCATTGCAGAAGAGTAGGGTAAAGACATTTCCTGCATAGGTCACAGGCCGCAAAGCCACAGACCCATGACAGTTCCGTGAAGCAATACATGAATGCATGTTTGAAATTTTATGAGAAAACACCATGGCAAATCTAGTACTGTTACAATGCTTTATATCTGCCACATCATTCAAAGCCAACAGGATGTAAACAATAGGAACTGCAGCTACAATATAAATAAATATAATATAGCTATATAACAGGTATGTAGGGCATACTCTGGTGTTTAAATAACTCAGTGTAACTACTAATTATATATGAACATCATTTGTAAATAAATGTCAAAACTGCAGGCAGATGGCAAAGGCCCTGTACAAATGGCATGTAGTACACAGCAGCAGCATCACCGCTTATCATGTGTAACATGTAATGCTGCAAATGTAAGACACACATGTTGTGGAATGAGCCAGCAGACTGTGTGGTACAGACCGATTGCCATGAGATAGTAGGGGAGTACATTACGTGAAGTGTATGTTACATGATATTCACAGAGTGTTTTCCTTGCAACATCCCATGCAACTGTATGCACTACCATGGCAGACTGCAAAGATGTTCTAACACTGAGTAGAGTAAGTTACTGTACAGAGTGCAAAAGTCACAGTATCCATACTAACTCTTGCCAAATAACAAAGAGCTGTGGAAGTTGTTAATGTCCACAAATTATGTGTACTGGTGTGTGTGTGTGTGTGTGTGTGTGTGTGTGTGTGTGTGTGTGTGTGTGTGTGTGTGTGTGTGTGTGCGTGTACGTGAGCATGGGTGTGGCATTCAGTCAGCCATATTCCATAATGCACCTGAGTGAAAAATGACAGTCAAAAAGACATAATCAAAGTAGTTGCATGAATCAAGCAGTGCAATAAACAAATGGTATAGTGACTGAGTGACACAGTAATGCAAGTGAGAAAGGTTTTGCACTTGAAACAAACTCCATTTTTATGGAAATGAGCAAATACAGTGGATGAGGTGAGTGAGCAGCAAAAGACATAAATGGGTGGCCAGGGCTGAAAATTAGTAAAGGATGCCAACAGTGTACATAAATGCAGATGTGAAGTGCATACATGGGGTCATAGTGGCTTTGTGGCACTTACAAACCAAGTCTGAGTAAGTGGTGTTGGCGAAGCCAGTATTAAATACAATAAAAAGTGAGGGATGAGGATGGTGCTTGGGTGGTGATCTCAACTGCTCTACATAAAGTGAGGTGTTCTAAGATTGTCTGAGACACATTCAATAGTGGTGCTATCTGCCACACTGGTATTATATAAAGCATCCTTGTCCAACCTGTGTCAATCTTGAATGAGACAGAAAGACAATGCAGGGATCTGCAGCTCCAGCTGCTTGTAACCTGAGCTAGTTAGATAAACTTTCAGGTTGCAAACTGTGAGGGCAGAGTCAGACTTGACCATGTCCTCTGCAACATTAATCCTACACAGAAAGGCACAGGTAAAAAAGGATATCACTGGCCATGCCATTTTTATAACTATATAAATACTGCATTGAAAGGAACGGATACATTGTAATCAGGATATCACCAGCCAAGGCATTTTTACAGCCATATAGATATTGCATTCAAAGGAACAAGATATCATGAGAAAGGTTCCCTGTTCTCTTCATACAGGGGTGTGAGAATCCACTCTTCTTCATGAAGATTAAGTTTCTTTCTTAAAATGTTGATTTCCTATAGAGTGAGCACAGCAGTGCTGTTCCAAATATGTAACCTATAGTATGAGAAACTTAGTTAACTATATTTCCCCACAGTTGTGTTCGTTGATTCAACTGCAGAAATTTCAGGAGCAAGAAATGAGAGTTTTTGTGCATGCATATGCATGCACTTGTGTGTGAGTGTTTCTGTGTGAGAAGAAATGGTTGCACTCTTATTAACTGTAACAAGTTGGCCATCAATTCTTTTACTTTCCATCACAAATATCAGCCCCACATACAAGTGTCTGTCTTTGATGGACTAGCCGAAGCAGGATATGTGTAAAACAGCTGCTCTTCAGCATAGTGGTGAAGTGATTAGAGTTGCTATCTTACGCTGTTTGGCTCTGGCTGAGTTCTTCTCCATCACGTCTTCTGTGTTGGAGTCTATATGCATCCCTGTCTCTGTGTTGGTTTAGCCATGTGCTTTGATTTCCTCCAACACACTAAAGACACACTCTGTGTGAACTGGTGTGTGTGAGTTTGTGTGGTGAAAATTATGTGTGAGGGGAGCAGCCCCCTGCAGAAAATGTAAAACAGATTTTTTTGTTTTGATTTTTTTTATTTAAATTTCGAGGATTCAAAACTTCAAACTTATGGTCCTAAAGTAGCTCACAGACACACACACACATATAAATAAATAAATATATATATATATATATATATATATATATATATATATATATATATATATAATGTGTGTGTGTGTGTGTGTGTGTGTGTGTGTGTGTGTGCGTGAAACCAGTGGGTTGAAATATGTTACTGAATTCTGTTTACTTTTTTCAGTTTCATCCCATTCAAAAATTGGGGAGACCTGTACAATAGAGTTTAACAGTTTCTACTGTTCAGAAAAAGAATGTTATTGCAAAACCAGCAGTTCTTTAATATTTTAAGTGAATTACAATAATACTTACAACTTTTCCCTGATTTTAGACCTTTGTTCTCCCATTATTTTTGGTTTTGTCCAAAATTCTTGTTCTAGCAAGTTAAGAAGGATTTCTGCCACCCCTCATAATGGATGGAGATAGCACTCTCTCACTCATTCACTGACTCATTCACTCACACTCCAATGAAAGACATCTCACCATTGGAGTTCAAGTAGGTCACATTCCCCCAGAACCAACATTCTTCTTATCAGTTATTGGGTTAAAGTTGTATTCTGTGTTTGCTCCATCCCCCACTAACAAATTAAGCTAAAGTTTCTCAAAGAGCTCCAATTCTGGCTTTATTTGATTGGATGCCTTTCTAGTTAGCCTGCTATTTCCAATACAGGGCTACCCCTCCAAAGGTCCTTTATCAAAAAGGAAATAGACTTATTTTAATTCTACTTAAATATTTAAGTTGCACTTAGTGACCTGTGTGATGCTACTTCTTTTAACTTTTCTGCTTTTTTTCATGTTTTAGCCAAATAAGTTATCTGTTTTCATTTTGTAGGTTGTTCTGTGACCTTAGTCTTGTATTTTAATTTGCAGATATGCAGTTGAGGGATGATTGTGTTTCTACAATATTCTGCACTTCAATTTTCACAAGTAGAATTACTTGTAAAAGCTATCCATTTATATTTTAAACCCTGCTGTGCCATAGTCTTGTAGTTTAATTCACAGTCATGGCAGGAATGTGTGCAACTACCAGATTTGTGCCTTAGTCATTTATTGCTGCATTTTTCCATAAACAGTGTTACTGGTAACTTTCTGCATATTCTGGTACCTTAAACTATAGTAGAAGTTCAACACTGAGAGAAATGTCTTTGCTGCAGGTTGTGTTTCAGAGCTTTTATATTCTGCTTATCATTTAGCTGCTTAAAGTTGCATTCTGTGTCTGCCCCACCCTCACTCATACAATAAGCTAAAGTTTCTGAAAGAGCTCCAGTACTGGCTTTATTTCATTAGATGCCTGTCTAGCTAGGCTGCTTGTTCCTTATTAGCTAGCCTGCTTGAAAATATTTCCCAATCATCCCACCTTTTTGCTCTGGTGGTTTTATGAGGCTGTGTCTCTGGACTTCACCCAGTATAGTAATTTGATTTCCAACCCCCCCCCACACCTTTTTATTGCTATTCTCTATTGTATAAGCTATTTTTTGTACTCTTCCTACCCATTGTTTTCCATAGCTCCATGATACTGAGTGCCAACCCAAAAGTCAGTATTATTCTTGAGTAAACCACCTTTACCACCTATTGTCTTCTGCTCATTTCAAGTTGTCAGTAAAGCGTGGAGTCCTAGCCTGCATTCCAGAACTAGTTTTACTTGTATCCAGTGCCATTCAGGCAAAGTTAAGTACCTTTGATTGCTAAATTGCATTTGCTAAAGTAATTCTGAGTGATTGCTACCTTTTCCTGCTTTTATGTATGCGTTTCACTCTATTTTTTATTTTGAAATAGCTCTTCCTCTCCTTGTTACTGCTATAAAACTGTCTTGAAATCACATTCAGCAAGGGATCTACAGCTAGCTGTTTAAATGGTTTGTGGTAGCATTGCACTTGTTGGTCTCTTCTACTGTGGTTTTACATTAGGAGGAATGGGTTTATTCATCTTCTGGCAAGGAGCATTTACCTTGTCTGTCTGAGTTAGGAAAACAGGAAAAAGGATTACATTTGCAGGGAAGATAATGAACATTAAATAGTGCTATGCTTTGCCAGGAGCAAAAATAGAGGATGTGAGAAAGGGCTTATAAAATGTAAGAAGTATGAATCTGTTAAAAAGTATGAATCTGTTTTTATTCATGTTGGTACAATTATGTCATCTGCAAGGGTTCTCTGACTGTATTTAAGGGAACTTACAGCCTTCTTAGATGGCATAGCTTGTACAGGTGTTAGGACATATTTTTCATAAATCACATATAGAAAGGAGAGTCAGGTCACCATGACTGTAAACACTTTTTGGGATAAATACCTGCGCATAACTGCAGCAAGGCTATTTCCTTGTCTAAATGCATAATACCTGCATAAACAATGCTGCCGTGTACACAGAGGTATATGTATCTTGATGCGTACTTGTTTAATTGTATAATATCTACCGGAATGGCTTATTTCACATGGTATAGAGCTCACAGTTGCTGTGTTCATATGCTGTATTGCTATTCCTTTAAAAAAGATAAACTGCTTAAAAACTAGCTTCTGCTTATAGAGATAGTTGCATAGAGCTCATAGCAAGTTTCCTAGGCCACTACCTAGTGTTTAACATGTACTGGATTGCTTCATTGCTGAACTCTTTCATATCTCCAGCCTTACTTCTGGTTCCATCTTCTCTCCCCAACAGTTTCCCTGCTTGGCTAAGTCAGTCCCTGCTCACCAAAGACCCGCAGATAGCAGTCTTGGGAACCTGCTCTGTATAATTTATCGACCTGAAAAGGGAATAACAACACCTAAAGAAAATAAAAGTGTATGTGTTACTATCCTTTCTTACTTCAGGGTAGCACACACTTGATCAGGCTAATGCCGAACCCTCCTAGGTCCCTCTAGTACAACCCCCCTCCTCACTACCTGCCCTTCCAATTTCAAGAATTCCCTGCAAAAAATGTTACAATTGGCTATACAACTAAACAATTTGAAAGATAGCACCAACGAGTTGAACAGATTTTCACACTTACCCTGCAATCCTTAGCCTGGGGTTTAAAGCCCCGCTCCGTTTGCTACACTCACTTTACACCCCTCCCTGCCCTCAAATGCCACCCACCCCCAGTACCTCTACATTTATTCTTGTAACAAAAACCACTTCCACAACTTTCTACCAATCAAACCAAACCATCTAATTCATCCCTCCCCCATACTACCCCACTTATCTTCCCAACACATTAGAAAAGCTAAACTAGTCATGCCACTACCTAATATAATCACACGACTTACCTGCATACTTCTAGCCTACATTACATCCTACCAGGACTCCACAGTAACAACTCCCAACCATTTTTACTGTACATTCTCATCAACATCCCTCAAACACTCACTCAAACACTCACTCTATAACTACACCGCCCCTAACACTAAATAACTCCACCCAATACACCTTCCCAAATACCAAACTCCCACCACACCTAAACGCAGTATATCCTTCAAATATGACAGGGCCTTCACCTCTTATATAAAACACATTCTTAACACCTTCTCAAAACTAGCCCTCAGTGGAGACATCCACCCAAACCCTGGTCCTACCATCAATAACCCCTCCCCAACCCCTCTTCCAAAAATCTCCCCCATCACCCAAATTACAACCAAAAAAGCCTTCTGACCTCCTCTTTATGTCTCTAAATATCAGAAGCATCTTAACAAAATCCAAGACCTGCTTTCCCACATAAATGTGTATTCTCCAGACATCCTTGTCCTAACTGAAACCTGGCTCAAACTTCATATCAAAAATGAGGGAATACTCCCACCTGGATACAACATCCTATGAGTGGACAGACTATCCAGGAAAGGAGGTGGTGTTGCACTAATATATAAACACTACCTCAATGTCCAAAAGCTTAGCAAGTCAGCCCCCCAGTTTGCCAATGAGGAAATCCTTTATGCCAATCTCAAAATTAACCCAAACAAAACAATTAACTTCATAGGATGCTATTTCCCACCAAGGCAAAATATACCTCCCCTAGAAAACCTTCTGAGCTGATCAAAACATACCCTACCCAAAGAGACTTTCATCCTTGATGACTTTAACATCAACTGGCTAGCATGTAAAAACAACCACCCTGCCCTCCACATAAATCTCCACGGGTTCTCACAACGAATCCAATCACCCACATGGATCAATAAAAACCTTAATAATCACACCATTCTAGATTGGATCTTAGTAAACAAAGATTCCAAATCTTACCTAGCAGCCTATCTACCTGACTGCCTCAGTGACCATTCCCCTACCTTCCTACTAAAACATCACATAAACACTACCAAGCCCATTACCCACAGACACATTTGAAACAAAACCAGTTTTAACCCCCACTCCTTTATCTCCTCTCTCTAGAAAATTAACTGGTCATCACTAAAATACCTCAACCTAGACAAAGCCGTCCACGTCTTTAACAGTACCTTCCTCAACATCCTGAACACTCATGCCCCCCTCAGAAATGCCAAAGTCAGAACTAAGTGCTCCCCCTGGCTACAAAAAAAACACCAGGAACCTAATGAAAACCAGGGATAAAACCTGGAAACACTGGCGCCTAACAAAAGAACCCTCAGATAGGCAATGCTTCCTTGAACTGCGTAACATGGTCAAAAAACAAATAAAAATAGATAAATCCCTCTACTATCAGTCTTCCCTAAATACTACCCACCACAACCCCAAGCAATTCTGGTCCACAATTAACTCTATCCTCCGCCCAGGAAAAGTAGGTACCCCCCACCATCCATCCCTCCCTCTTCTTGCAGTATAGCTGACTCCTTCAACAAACACTTCACTGAAACCATTCTAACCCTAACCAAGCATTTCCATACATCTGTTCCACCCACCCCCGATTCATCCCCCTTCTTCCACTTCTCCTCAGTACCACCTCCTACATAAAAAACTTCTAACAAAACTTAAACCCACCAAACTAGCGGCTGACAACCTCCCAGTCAAATACTTAAAAATAGCTGCGGATGCCCTAGCTTATCCCATTTCCATATTACTCAACCATTCCAGAAGTGATTCATATGTTCCCTCACTATGGAAAATACCCCTCCACAAAGGTAGTCCCTCTACCGACCTCTCCAACTACCGCCCATCGCCATCCTTTCACCCCTGTCCAAGATACTTGAAAAATGTATCAACTCTGAGATCTCTAACTACCTCCCATCCAATAATCTCCTCTCAAACACCCAACATGGCTTCAGACCACATCACAGCATTAGTACTGCTTTGCTCTCCTTCATCAACACTACCCTACAACACAAAAACAATGGCCTCTTCTTCTCTGCTGTATTCCTGGATCTTTCTAAGGCATTCAACATTGTATCTCACAAACTTCTATTCTCTGCACTCTCCAACCTCTCTTTCTCCAAGCCAGCCACCAACTGGTTCTACAGCTATCTACAATTCTGCCAGCAATCAGTTGTCTGGGAGAATAACCTATACCTTCACCCCCCAGTTACTCTCAGAGTCCCACAAGGATCCATCCTCAGCCCCCTACTATTCTCCCTCTTCACCAACAACCTACATACTGTCATTCTCATACGTAGAAAACTGGCTAACCAACGCCCAGCTCCTACTTAATCCTAATAAGACCAAACTCCTCATCTTTCAACCCACCAAATCTACCCCAAGCTCCCCCAACTTCAGCATTAGTTGGTGTGGAGATTGACAACAATCTCAGGTTTGACACCCACATATCCCTTACAATAAAAACGTTCACAAATAACTTGGTGCATTATATAGAAACACCCAATTCCTCCTCAAATCAGCAAAATTCTCTATAGCCAACTCTCAACTAATCTCCACCTTGCTCTATGCATCTCCCATACTAACAAACCTAAAGCAGTCAGACCTAAGCAAACTTGAGGCATGCTACAATAAAACCACAAAATTTGCCACTGGAGCATCATACCGCAGCCACCACTGTGACTCCCTTAGAGAGCTAGACTGGCTCGAACTCCCACAACTTCTACACTTGAACCAACTCTCCTTTGTTCACAAACTTGTAAACCACCCCTCAATATCCCATCACTTCAAACACTTCTCCAACCTTACCACTCCTCCAGACCTTTAAGATATAGCAACACAAATCTTCTCCAAATCCCCAAAGCCAAAAACATAGCAGGAGAATCTCTATTTTCCTGCACCATATCCAAATTTTGGAACAACTTCCCCCCTGCCATAATTACCCTAACCTCCTGCAGTCATGTCAAAACTGCTTTCCAATCACACCTGAATAATTACTGGCTCTGTCCTTGCTCAAACCCCGACTAGTCCGTCATCCTCATCCCCTCTAGCTCTTCCATACATGGATTACTTGACTTACCTCTATAAGCTGCATGCAATGTTAATCATCACTAGTTTACTATACTCGTGCTAGTAATGTAGCCTATTAATACTGTGCTAACATCAAATTGAATTTATAATCTAATTTCTTTTAATTATTGTCTACTTTTTACTAACTTCTCACATACTGTATTTGATCACCTTTATTATTGTATTTGAAATGTATGTCATAAACACACTGTAGAGCTCATTGGGCCTCCACTGAAAATGGATCTGTGTCCAGTCGAATTTTCCTGGTAAATAAATAAATAAAAAATGTCCCATTTAAAAAAAAATGGTACTATGTAGAGCATCCAAGCCTAATATTGGGACAGGATGGTGTGCACTTGTCAAGATCAGATAGGAGCAATTTTTGCAGCAGATATTTTGCAATGTTTGACAAACACAAGGAAGGATTTTTGCCAGGGTGAAAATGTAACATTTCACAGATAACAACATTGGATGCATTAAACACAGTGTGAGACAAGATCAGGAAAGATTTGAAGAATATTTACATAAAGATATTCAACACATTAAGAAGCCATTTTATAGATACTCAGTGTAAAGACATACAAATTGATACACTATGTATAGATTCTAAAAAATATTCTCAGCCACATTAGATTATAGATATATTTACAAAATCTTATGCAAAACAGTTTGGTTTCACAAAGAGGGTGAAAATTGTCCTAATGACATCCAGTTAACCTCAGATACTGAAATCAAATTAGATTATATTGAAAAATAAATACACAGGCTGGATCCAAACAAAGCACAGGAAGGGGGCAGAATTTGTATTAATGATCTGAGATGAACTTATTATACCATTATATATGTTATTTACAGGGCTGTATAAATATGGAGAGATTCTTCGTGATTGGAAACATGCATTGAAGGAAAAGGGAAGTAAGACAAATCCAGAGTCATACAGATCTGTATTTATACTTTCATGCTGTGGAAAAATAAAGGAGAAAGTTATATTGGATAAATTATTGTCAGAAATGGAATGACTGGGACTTGAAACCCTATATCAGCATGCATATGATGAAAATAGATATATTACCACGTGAACATGATGTTCAGACTATAACAATATAATAACAGCTAAAAAATTGCACTGTGATATCATTTATATAGATTTAACTTCGGCATTTGATAATATCATACATATAACACTGATCAATAAATTAAAACTAGGTATTGATGTACTCTTGATAAGATGGATAGCTGCATGGCTTACAAATAAGACATGGAAAGTATTGTAGAGCAATTGGACAGTACTTTATCCTAGGTCCATACTTATTTAAATTTTATCTTTGACATCTATCTTTTTCATCTGAGGTGTTGTACAGTCTAGATGAAGATTACTTGAAAATGGGTAAACTAATTACATGTGTTACAGATAGGACATGTCTGCACAAGAACTTTACAAAATTGACCATTTGGTCACAGAAGAATAATATGCTGATAAATACATCAAAAACTAAATATATGAGATTTGGGAGACATAAATTGAAAGATGAATACTTAATACAGTACACAGTGATTGAAACTGTAGATTAATTCAAGGACCTAGGTATATGGGTAGATCCAGCTTTGAGCTGATAGTTAAAGAACTATAGGTTGTATAAAAAGATTTCTAAATTCTAGGAAATCAGAAATGAAGAAATCATTGTTTGTTAATTATATTAGAGCCTAACCTGAGTATGGAATAACAATATGGAAACCTTATAAGAAAACAAGGGTGAGTAAACTGGAAAGAGTACAATGGAAATATATGAAGGGCATCCATGGACGTGAAAATTTAAGCTGTTATGAAAGACTAAAATATCTGAACTTGTACAGTGTCTCATATAGATATGTAAGAACAGACCTTATTCAGGTATCCAGAGTCAACTTCCTCTTAGAGTAGAGACAACTTCCTCTGGGACTATTTCAGGTTATCAAAAAGTTGTAGAGAATCATCAGACAACCTATATAGAAGATTCTATAGGAATAGAAGTGAATCATCAGACAACCTATATAGAAGATTCTATAGGAATAGAAGTGTACTAATTGGTTCTCTGAGAAACACATTACATTAAAGCATGCACTAGTTTAGATATTTGTAAAAACAGCCTTGACACTTATGGGAAAACAACTGTTTTGGTTTATTGGCTGGCTAGAAGGTCATTATTGCCTGCATTTGAAATATTTGTATGTATGTATGTATGTATGTATGTATGTATGTATGTGTATCAGCATAGGTCTAATTGATACAACATGTAGTGGAATGCAGACAATGACCACTTCTTTGGAGAAACAGGATTGGAAGTAGACTTAAAAAGAATCATAACAAATGCAAAGGTTAAATTGAATTAGGTCTAATAGATAGAACATTTAGTGGAATGCAGACAATGACCACTTCTTTGGAGAAACAGGATTGGAAGTAGAATTAAAATTAATCATAACAAATGCAAAGTGCTGGTCAGCAAAGCATGGAATGACAACAAAGATATAATGGCTGCAGGATTGTCAAAGGAAAAAAAATTCAAAGACCAATACACGTAAGATTCAGTTAAGGCACTTTAATTTACTTGCAGCAAGGAGACAAAAGCATGCAAATACAAGGATTTGTCTAACTACTAACAGGAAGTATGTTCATTCTTATACTGTTTTACAAGGCATGGCCTTCTAAGCTGACATAATCAAACACAACTTTAAGCATTGTACTACAGCAGGTGTTACTTCAGATTTTCTGCTGACATGACTAGATTTGTGAGAAACTTTTAGAAAAACAACCTGGCCTTGATGACCAGTACTTTATTTACAAGCATCTATTGTACACTGTTACTTTTCAAGGTACTTTTCTAATACAGATATAAGCAGATGCTGATTGCAGTTCATATTTTCAAGCAGGCTTTGTCCTAATTATCTGTTATTTCTACAGCTGTGTATGTTCTCATAACACAGTGGAACTTCTTGTCTAAGTTTCATACAAGCAGTATTGTTCTATTGATTATTTCCCTAACACAAGCAGAAATCATCTGCTTCTCAGTAAATTTCCAAGGCACAAGCAAGATTTTAGCTAATAATACAAGGTCAGAAAGCGTCTGCAGTTTGTACAGATTTATGCAGTATGAAATAGAATAAATGTGTTAACCCTTTTCATGTTCTGAATACACTAAGCATATTACTAATACACACATTAATACATATTTTTCTAACATTTCCCCCTATTAATACTTTTATTCTACTTTCAAAATAAGCATAAACAGTTTGTTTTCTTCTCCTAACCTCTTGCACTTAGGATTTGCAGTTAAATTTTCATTCAGTTTAAACTTATGCAAGCATTTTCAGTCTTTTAACAGTTCTTCAAGCTCAGTACTTTGATATAAGGTTTCAGAAACCAACATAGCTATAAAGTTTTTTATCAGTCTTTTCATACAGGGGATGCCACAGCAAACACATACTCCCAATAGGAGCATTCCTACACAAATGGCAATCAGGACGTTCACTAGGATGGTACCCCAACCCCCAAACCATTTCTGGAAAAAATCCATCAGTGGGTTTGGGCCTGGTTTGGTCATGGCAGACACTTGCTGGATTAACTCAAGGTGATTGTCTATCTCGTGTTTATGGTCAGGAATATACGAACAGCACTCTTCTTGGATTAAAGCGCAAGTACCACCTTTCGCCGCTAGGGTGAAGTCAAGAGCCATGCGGTTTTGTAACACTATAGTTCTCATGGCATTCAGTTCATCAGTCACCAATTCAAGGGCAGAAAAAGTTGCATTACTCATTACTTCGAGAAGTTTAGACAGTTTTCTCAGCTCCCAGATTGATTTTGTCGCTCCCTATGCTGGTAATATGCCTGCCCACAATATAACAGTATCACTCAAGTCCATGTGTGTCAGTCCATCGCCCACAGCTTGATAGTTTTTCCAGTGTGCATCGATTTGCCATACTGGATTTACAGGTTTTCTTACAGGTTTCTTGTTCACCTCTCGGACATTCCGAATTCTTCCTTGAGGTAAAACTGCAGTATGTCGTATGGCCGGAACCAGGTAACCCAAAAAACAACTGCCAGACCAATTCTCTGGTAACCATTTGTATGCTTTCTGCCACACACAAAATAACAGTCCTTTACTTTAGTAGTAACTCTGTTATGAATATACACTCTCCCTGCATGAAACATTTTTCCATCAATTATAGACAGTTGCTTATAAAGAACAGAATTATGTTTTACTTCATCAAGTGTTTTGTGCATCAATTCAGGAAATGAATCATAGTTTGCATTACAGTAAAGATCTACCTGTTACCCTTAGTGTAACATCTATAAGGAACAGTCACATTGCAATCGCTCCAACCCACCTGAACAGTATCATTTTTATAAAAACACACAGTTCCCTTTTGTGGAACAGACAAGTGCAATGCTATTTTATCTTGTGCTGTAATGGTTGAGGTATCATAAATCAAGTTCTCCCAGGTCTCATTGACCCCTAGGGGGACTGTAGTCATTAATAACCCCCCCGTATGCTGTCGGCAAAGCTGTGCAAATCCAGCAATTTGAAACATTGAAAGTCTCAGCATACACATGTTTAATTGCCTGGTAAGTGTTGAAGTTTGGGTGCCAGTCTATAAGTAATGCTTCACGTTTATTCAGTTCAGTCTGTGTGGCTGGGAAAAGGAAAGGCCACAGCAAAAAGATTATTGTTATTAGTACAATTAACAGGATGATTATGCAATACTTGAGGAAAAGGCTGATCTGCATTCCTGTCTCTTCTGGACTGTATCATTTTTACTTTTGGCATGTAACAAGATTTTTGTCCAGTTCAAAGTTTTTCACTAATTTACAGTGCATCAGGTGGATCCAGGAGGCACGCTCCACAATTTGACTGCAGTGGGTGCTGACAAAAGCACTTGGTATGGACCTTCCCACTTTGGAGCCACCCAGTTCTTCTTTTTAACTACCTTCAGCCAGATCCATGCTCCAGGGGGCACTGCCACTTCTAATGGTCTGGTTCGTTCTTTATCTGAAACAGAATTTAACTGTAACAAATGTTTAGAATTTAATAACTTGTGCATATACTCTGATAAAGTACCATCAGCTTCCTGGTCTGCAGGTATGAGAGATTTCCACTGAGGTATATAGTAAGCCCTTCCAAAGAGCTTTTCAAAAGGAGTCAATCCTTTTGCATTCAGAACAGTTCTCCTGCTCAACAGTGCCAGGGGCAGACAGTACACCCAGTTTCTCTGTGTTTCTGCTAGCAATTTTCTTAGCTTGCTCTTTAAAATCCCATTATGCCTCTCTACTAGCCCTGCTGATTGAGGGTGATATGCACAATGATTTTTCAAGGAAATAAGGAAACGTTTACTTAGCAGTTGTATGGTCTGATTTATGAAGTGTGTGCCGTTGTCACCGTAGATCCTTTCCGGAATGCCGAATCTAGGAATGATTTCTTTAACTAGAACTTTGGCCACTGTTGTAGCATCTGGATTTTTAGTCAGAAAGGCTTCCACCCATCTGGAAAACATATCTACAATGATAAGACAATGCTTCTTATTTTCACATTTATTCAACTCTATGAAATCCATACAGATAGTATGAAATGGATACGGTGGTGTAGGGAAACTCCCTTGCTTGGACTTTAATGCCCCTTGTGCATGATGTTTATTACAGGTGTGGCATAACGAACAGAATTTTTTAGAATAATTTGTGAATCTGAACGTCGTGAACACTTGGTTCACCAGCTGTACCATCCCCCCTGTTGAGACATGGCAATGCCCATGGCTCAACAAAGCTGCATATCTAAATAAATTAGATGGCAATATCGGTTTCCCTTCTTTAGAGATGTACAGCCCCTTTTCAAGAATCGCTCCTCGTTTTACCCATTTTTATTTTTCAACTTGTGTAGTATGTGTCTGCATTGTCTTTAAAATTTCTAAGTCTAAAATCTCAGAGGGTTGTAATTCCTCATTCAAAAGAAATACCTCTGAAGCTGCCTGTTTTGCAGCTGTATCAGCTCTCGCATTACCTTTTGAAATCCTGTTCTGTTGTTTGGTATGAGCTGTGCATTTACAAATAGCGACTTTCTGAGGTAACTGAATAGATTCTAAAAGATCTAAAATAAACTGTGCATGATTAATTGGTTTGCCAGTAGATGTTATCATTCCTCGATTTTTCCACTGTTGCGCAAAAACATGTACAGTAGAAAAAGCGTACTGGCTGTCAGTAAAAATGTTCACACATTTACCTTTTGCTAAGGTACATGCCCGTGTCAAGGCAAACAATTCTGCTGCTTGCGCAGATAAATTGTGTGGTAAAGATTTTGCTTCTACAATGTCAGTATCAGAAACTACTGCATATCGTACTAGGTTCTGTCCTGCAGGACCCCTTTTGCACGAGCCATCCACGTAGTATGTCACCTCGGCATTATCCAAGGGAACATCTGTAAGGTCTTTTCTAGGCAGTGTTTTTTTGCTCTATCACCTGCAGGCAGCTGTGTGGTGTGCCATCTGCAGGGGTTGGGAGCAAGGTAGAAGGGTTCAAAGTCATACATTATTGTCATATGAGGTTGGCTCAACAATATAGTCATACAGGAGAAATGCCTAGCAGGGGAAAGATATGCTACCTTCTCTTGCAGTAAAATAATTGCAACTGCATGAGGCACTCTCAATGTGAGAGGGTGGAACAACACTACTGAGGCCGAAGCCTGTACTGCCATTGCAGCTGCAACTACTGCTTGTACACAGTGAGGTAAAGACCATGCCACTGGGTCCAGTTGTGATGAATAATAAACAATAGGGCGTTGCTTGTCCCCATGCTGCTGTGTTAACACTGATGTCATATGACCTTGCTTACAATCTACAGTTTGGAAAAAATGTTTATAATAGTTTGGTAATCCCAAATCTAACGAGGATGCTATTAACTGTTTCAGTTTTCAGAAAGCAGATTCTGCTTCTGGTGTCCATTGTAACAAATCTTGTGCTGCCATAGGCTTTCTATATATCAAGCTAGTCAGCGGTGCAGATTTCAATGCATAGTTTGGAATCCAGCTCTGGCAAAAGTTAGTTGTACCCAGGAAGGACATCATTTCCTTCTTAATACTGGGTTTTGGTGCTTGCAAAATCACTATTTTTCTGTCCTCATCTCATGTCCTACCCTCTTTGGATATTACATATCCTAGGTATTTAACTAGTTTTTTCCAAAGCTGCAGTTTATTCTTGTTTACCTTGTGTCCTTCAGCGGCTAGAAATTGTAATAGCGCTATGGTATCTTCTTTGCAATCTTGCTGGGTGGGGGCTGCCAGCAGGATATCGTCAACATAAAGTAAAACTTGGCTACCTCTTGGTGGGGAAAATCCCGCCAAGTTACTTGCCATTTCTTGTGTGAATATTGTTGGACTTTCACAATATCCCTGTGGTAGTCGCGTATATGTATACCTTTTCCCCTGAAATGTGAATGCAAACCAATATTGGCTGTCAGAGTGTATTGATATTGAGAAGAACACATTGCTAATATCTACCACAGAAAAATATTTCTGTTAAGGTTTTAAATCATTCAACAGGGTGTGTGGGTCTGGCACCGTGGGTGCCCTTGGTATCACTGTGTCATTTACAGCTTGTAAATCTTGGACCATACGCCACTCCCCATTCACTTTCTTAACAGGGAATAAGGGCGTGTTACGTGGTGAATCAGGAGATTCCACCAGCACCCCTTCCTTAAGTAAAGCTGCTATAACAGGTTTGATTCCTACCTCTGCATCCTTTCTTAAGGGATACTGTCTTTTTTTGTGGTCTAAATGCTGATTTTGGCGTAATAGTAACTGGTCCTGTTGTACGAATAAGTCCTACATCTGACTTTCCTGTTGACCAAAGGATTTCTGGTGTATTCTGTAAGGCGTTCTCTTCCTCCTTCAATAGGAGTGCTAATCAGCTGTCCTTGCTAGACTGCAAGTGTACAACTGGGTGGGTCTGAGTTATCCAGTTCAACTTCTGCATTTGTACTCCCTGTTCTGACAGTTCTAACTCTGTTTGTTTTTCCCATCTCGTGACTTTTTCTCCTAAGTCTACCCATTTCACATTCTTGTTTTTAGTTAAACTAACATGTGGTAATCAATTTGATTTATAGAGTGCAAAGAAGTCCTGGGGCAATGAACAGCTGGCTACACTGTTCCCTTCTGTCCCAGTACAGATTACGTAATATTAATCTGTTTCCACAATTTCTAAACAATTCTTGCTCATATTCCTTATCAGGTCCTGGTGTGTTACAATAATAGAGTACAGTGCAACAAATGTTGTTTATCCATGTCAAGGGAGGGGAACTTGCTGACGGCTACATTCATCAACTCTTTGGTCACTGCCCCTGGACCAGTCATAACCAAGTCCTGGCTGTACCAATAGAACATCTTACCCTCCGTTTGCACTGCAAAGGTGTCAATTTGTCGCTGTGCTTCCATACCCTGCATAGTCGGGACTACTGCTATACCAAATAACTGCATAAGGTCTCTGCCCAAGAGATTCACTGGGCATTTTGCAGAAACAACAATTTTGCTTTTCTGGGTCAATCCTGAAACAGGATTAGTTATTGCAATATTATGGGAGAGGGGCTCCCGATACAGCTGTCCATTAGCTGCTTTCACTAATATGTAGTCAGGTGACTCTGAATTTTCTGGCAGTTTGGTGGGATGTATCAGGGTCCATGATGCCCATGAGTCACACAAGAATTTTACTTCCCTCCCTTCTACCAGGAGTGTAACTTCTGGTTTTGTGTCTGCTAAATAGAGCTCTAAGCTCAATAAAGCCAAATCCAATATTTCATTTTCTTCACTATCCGTGGCTTCCTCTATTTCTTCTGTCACATTCTCTACTCCCTCTATCATATTTTCATCTGTCCTTTCTCTGTTATCCCCCTCTAGTGATTCCTGGCTATCATATAGTCAGTCCTCACCCTCCTTGTCCTCCATAGTTGCTTTCTTGTTTTTCCTGCAATCCCTTGCCAAGTGTCCCTTCTTACTGCATTTAAAACATTCACCCCTTTTCTTTTGCCCTTCAAAGTCCTCTGATCGTTGATCAGATTGTTTGTTTCCCTGGGCATTTTTCATGCCCTTTTTCTGGACTGTACTGCAAAAACTTCTGCTCCATCCTCTACAGAAAATACTTGGGCTTTCTTTTTCTTTTTGCTATTAAAATGCCTTTTGGCATGTCTAGCATATTCAAGTAATGACTGTAACCTGCTTGTATGATGATCTACCATGTGTTTTGTAATAAAACTGCTTATGGGTGCAATACTGCCTTTCAAAAATGCATTCTTCAACTGCTGCTCACATGGGGAATCTTGTGTCTGATTTTCAGGAACCTGCATTCCACAATGATTATTAAAACATTCTAGTAGTCTAGCATAATATCTGCCAATAGCTTCACCTTCCTGTTGGATGCATTGATTAATGCAAGTCCAGTCTGCCCTAGGCTTCCATTTCTCAGAGATGCGGTCTGTAAGACCTTTCACTCTGTTGTCTAATTCTGCTCTGCTATATGGGAGGGGCCTGAGTGCAGCGTCACGGGGATTCCAGTCGCCACTAATCATGTGCCAATCTGGTCCCACAATTTGTCTGACTACCTTTTCTACCTCTTCTCTGTTTAAGTTATAACTTAGCCTCATTCCTTGTAAGTCTTCTAAGAACTTTCTAAAATTAACTTTTGGATAGGGAATTCTCTCAGTGGCTTTCCAGATGTCTTCTGGAGTCCAGAGTCTATACACTAGAATAGTCGGATTCTGACCTTCTTGTCCTGCATGAGGATTAGGTACTTCTATAAGTGGGCATATTTCTTCTTCACTCATAAATCGTGAATTTCTACCCATTTGATATAACTCAATGTCTTTTTTTGAGTTTCCTGCCCGTGTTCAAGACCTGGTCTCGACGGGATCTGTAATAAATGGTTCTGCTTTTGTAGTGTCTCTATTTACCGTGACAGCAGGATATCACAGGGGGTGGACTAACTTGTTCATGTGCTTCATATTCTGGTAAAGGAGGTGGAGGGGCCAATGCTATTACTAAGTTATTGTCTTCTTTATCCAAAAACATTGCTTTTGATTTACTATTTTTTTTGTTCCCTTTGGTTTACGTCCTCAAGCCACCAGAGTGCCTGAGGAATTCCTAATTGGCGCTGCTTTTTAACCCGACCTTTAGAATCGGTTTTATGCTGTTTGGCAAGTTTGACAAAAGATGATTTTTCTAATTTGCCATCAAATTCATACCCATTAACCCATTTTGAGTAGTATCTAACATTATCAGCATGCTGTGACTGCATGTATTTTGCGTCTTCGGTTAACGGCGGATTTTTGGGACCTTTTTGTGCAGTTATTACCCATTTTGTTCTACCCTTTTAAACGTTACGTAACACCTTATTTTTACATGGTACCATGGATATTGTTATAGTCTCTTCAGAATGACTGCCTACCTGCTCTATTTCCCTGATCTATGACAAGACAGTAATCTTTCTGTCTCTGACTTATAAACAAAGTCTCTAACAGAATAAATACGAATCTACTCCCTGATCTAAAACAGAAAAGAAGGTAGATTCAACTTACCTGAGCCTTCGTGATTGATCACCTGGTTCGAGTAAATCCGTCCTTCAGTCACAGATCAGAAAGTGGCTGGCCTCTTTTGTACGACAATTCAGTTGGAGGACTTTTGAAATAAGAAGAACCAATGTGGTTTCTTCCCCATACTGTTTGAAGCCACCTGGCCTGTCTGATCCGAGGCGAAGTGAAGGTTTCCGGTCCGAAGGACCAATCTGTCAAAGGAAAAAACTTCAAAGACCAATACACGTAAGGTTCAGTTAAGGCACTTTAATTTACTTGCAGCAAGGAGACAAAAGCATGCAAATACAAGGATTTGTCTAACTACTAACAGGAAGTATGTTCATTCTTATACTGTTTTACAAGACATGGCCTTCTAAGCTGACATAATCAAACACAACTTTAAGCATTGTACTACAGCAGGTGTTACTTCAGATTTTCTGCTGACATGACTAGATTTGTGAGAAACTTTTAGAAAAACAACCAGGCCTTGATGACCAGTACTTCATTTACAAGCATCTATTATACACTGTTACTTTTCAAGGTACTTTTCTAATACAGATACAAGCAAATGCTGATTGCAGTTCATATTTTCAAGCAGGCTTTGTCCTAATTATCTGTTATTTCTACAGCTGTGTATGTTCTCATAACACAGCGGAACTTCTTGTCTAAGTTTCATACAAGCAGTATTGTTCTATTCATTATTTTCCTAACACAAGCAGAAATCATCTGCTTCTCAGTAAATTTCCAAGGCACAAGCAAGATTTTAGCTAATAATACAAGGTCAGAAAGCATCTGCAGTTTGTACAGATTTATGCAGTATGAAATAGAATAAATGTGTTAACCCTTTTCATGTTCTGAATGCACTAGGCATATTACTAATAAACACATTAATACATATTTTTCTAACAAGGATTAATATTAGATACGACAGAGAACCTCTGCTATCTGTGCTGTTTCATCTTTCATACCGGTAACTGCGAGAAAGAAGTGCTGGTTAGTCTTGGAAAACTAAGTGCAGCATTCAATAGACTATCCAAAATCTGGAGATTAAAAAACATTGCACTGTCTACAAAGGTGAAACTATATCAATCACTGGTGCTTTCTACACTCTTATATGGAGTTGAGCTATGGACAATCATAACTTCAGCCATTAGAAAACTTGAGGCTTCTCATCATAAATGGTTAAGATGCATTCTGGGAATATTGTGGAATGACAATGAGGGTGACAAAGAAATAATGCAACAACAGAAGCTGGAAAATATCATTATGGAAAGAAAGGTACAATGGTTTGGTCATGTTAACTGCATGGATACTAGCAGGATTCCTATACAATTTCTCAACTGGGAACTAGCTCAGTACAAGAGAAGACCAAGCAGAGCATGACAAAACTGGAAACGATTTGTAACAAGAGACCTCCGTTGCCTGAATATCACTTGGGAAGAAGCTAAATAATTGGCAGCTGATAGGACACAGTGGAGTCAACTTGTGGCCCAGTACATCATTGTTGCTTGGTGAACTGAAGATGTATGTATCTATCTATATATATCAAACAAAATTTAAAGGAGCCTTATTCCAAATGACTATGCTAGTTTGCAAAAAACAAACTTTTACCTCTATGGCTTCTTCGGGAATAATAAGCTCACATCAACTAAAACAATGCTTATATAATCCTAGTACGGTCATGTGATATTAATATTTTTAATTAGGTCCAATTAATCAATAAAACAATCACATTCATTATAAAATAAAAATTACAGCTCAAAGCACATCAACCTCCAGGTCTCAATGATAGTGTCACTATAAGACCTGTACTAAAAGAAAAACAAAATAAGATTTAACTTTTTAATTTTTAGCTTTTATTTTATAATGAATGTGGATTGTTTTATTGATTAATTGGACCTAATTAAACATATTGATATCACATGACCCTACTAGAGTTATATAAGCTTTGTTTTAGTTGATGTGAACTTTTTATGCCTGAGGAAGCCATAGAGGTGAAAGTTTGTTTTTGGAAACATATGTAGTCATTTGGAATAATGTTAGTTTATATTTTGTTTGAGCATCGTGGTGCTGTTTTTATATTCTTTTGCTGGCTAATGGTGCCATTACATTCACTGAGCCTAGCGATATAGCAAGCCTGTTAGTGGACAAATTCAGTTCCAAATTTATCCCCCTCACACCACCAAAAATAGCCTCAGACATAACCCCTCCAGCTATAACTAGGAAGCATCTACTGGCTGCACTCACTAAAGCAGAGAACATGGCTTCACTGTGCCCTGATAACATCCAAGTATGCCTACTGAACAGTCTAAAATATGACTTATCAGTTTCCTTTGAGTAATTAACTATAGTCCTAAAACAGGTTTTGGGTTACAGGAATGGAGGACTGTGACTGTCATCCTCTTGCCAAGGAGGGACCTTCAACAAATCCTAGAAACTACAGACCCATTAGTGTGACTGTACTTATTTGCAAAGTTGTGGAAAGAATTATAATGGAAATTACAACAATGACATAGGAGACCTACAGACACTGGATCCATCACAGTTTAATTTTGTCAAAGGTATGTCATGCTTATTGAATCTGGTGGACAGGCCAGTCACCAGTAAAGTACCCCAGGGCTCTGTGCTAGGCCTACTCCTCTTTGGCATCTACCTCTCAGATGTCAAAGCCAATGCCAAAGGCCTCTGGCTAACCAAGTTCACAGATGATTGCAAAATGGTTCAGTCATTGAATCCCCCCTCAAAATTAAAACTCCATTCAAGAAGGTGTAATACAGACAGGTACTTTACAGACATGGTTTAAAACTTAATACCAAGATAAAAGAAGATTCATTAGCCAGGAATCTGGGAACTCATGCAGATAGTAACCTAGCCTTCAAACAATATGTGTCCTTCTATGTTGCTCAACTTATAAGAAAGGGCATGACATCTAGGTCCACATAGGTCATCATACTATTGTACTCAAACCTTATGTGAAGATTGGATGAAGATAGGTGAAGGCTGCCAGCCTAGCCAGATAGAAATTTATAGATAATTCTGTCATTTGTAAATATTAATGTAAGCCACAGGCTTGTTGTCTTAAATGGAAAAATGTTGTTATATGTGGAACTGCACCACAAATGTAGCAAAAGTGCACTCTGCTGACCAAGTGACCCTTTGATGCAAACACAGCTCTGGCCGGTCTAGATGAAGGAACTCTTGCTATTGTTTTAAGGCCAGAGTTAATAGCCAGAATTTGCATGCATAAATGTCTTTTATTGCTCTTGTTTCTGCCCAGAGGTGAAGAATGTAGATGCAGTTTCTGTTAGCCTGGGAACCCAGGGAAGTGTGAAGAATGATGTAATGTGAACCAGGAATATGATTTTAAAAATAGAGAGAATCAGAGACCATTAAGCATTTTTGTCTTGACCATCCAACTCAGCACTGCATTTGCTCTATATGTAAGTTTATCTTAGACTTGTGTTTTCTCTTAGAAATAGATAGAAACTAGAAAGATTAGACTGTGTTTTTCTATGATGTCAGAACTGTACTGCTGAATTATTTTAAGAATTTCACTGTGATCTCTGAACTCTTGACTAGCACTGTGTAGTAAAAATAATTGTCTTGTGTTTTTTATTATTTATTAAACATTTTAAAACTGTTCAACTGTGGCTGTTTTGTGTAGAGATAATTTAAGCTCTCGAGTACATTGCATGTATAAAGTGATCCTGTACCAAGTCACTCTAATAAGCCTTGACTGTTTAGTCACACTTACCAATTGGATAATAATATTGCACAGTAATAACTGGACACCCTTTTAAGGGACTTTGTGTAGCTGATAAATATTAGTGGGTGGTGGCAGCTGGTACTACCGTATAGTCTGGGAAAAGGGGGTACAGCTGGAGAACCTGTGCCAGTCTTCCCCAGGAGTGTCTGTGTGGTTATATAAACTCTTCTCACAGTGTGTGTGTGTGTGTGTGTGTGTGTGTGTGTGTGTGTGTGTGTGTGTGTGTGTGTCTCAGCTACTTGGGCAAGGACACAAAGCACTGGTTGGACAGAGAGGGTGCTGATGTTTTAGCTTGCCCACTAGGCTGAGATCTGGACCCTATAGATGTGCCAGTGGGGAGTCTTATTGAGGACCTGGAGAGCAAGGGAGCGACTAGCCCCGGACTGACTGTGATCTCTGTGTGCTTTTAAGGGAAATTGCACTTTACTGTGTGTATTTGTCATCTTTTCCTTCCTATATGAGATGCCCCAAACTGGTGTTAGTGGTGAGGATTGAAGCTCCTTGATTGCTGGGCCAGGGCACGGGCATCACATATTGATTGTTTGGCAG
Source organism: Protopterus annectens (assembly GCF_019279795.1). Classification (NCBI taxonomy): domain Eukaryota; kingdom Metazoa; phylum Chordata; order Ceratodontiformes; family Protopteridae; genus Protopterus; species Protopterus annectens. The sequence continues at coordinate 1,150,853,342 of NC_056726.1, read as the reverse complement.
TGGTGGGGTATCCACACAACCTATTAATTGGTTTGTAGTGGTGTGGATAGAGTGAATTCCTGTAGCTTGTGTACAGTGAGCTTTGAAGGTGTTTTGTATTCTAAATCAGCCACACAGTGAATACTCAGAGTTCAGATCACAATTGTTTTATTTCTTTTGTTAGTTAAGTTAGTCAGAGTGAGCAGGCAGTATGCCAGCAGAGGAGTATAGAAAGCTAACAAGGAGCCAGCTGTCAGAGATGTGCCAGGCTAGGGGACTGGTGCATGGAAACCTGACTAAACCAGACCTGATTGCAGCCATGGTTACAGCTACATCAGATACAGCAACCAGGAGGACAATCAGACTGAAAGTGGAGATATAATAGCCTTGGAGAATGGACAGCTCAACCTTTCTGCAGAGGACTTAAAAATCCATCTGGAGCAATAGAGACTTGAGTTGGAGGCCATGCGTTTGGAGATAGAAGCTGAGGAAAAGGAGCGGCAGTGGAGGCATGAGAGGGGAAATGCTGACTCTTCACCAGAGTCATGGAGGTAATAGGGAAGGGAGTAATTGGACCCCAGAAGAACAAAATGTCAGTAAATTTCTTCCTCGGTTTAAAGAGGGGGATAATTTTGATAGTTTCATTCATATGTTTGAGAGGGTATGCAAACAGTGTAGTGTTGACCAAAGGCTCTGGGTACAGTTCCTGACCCTCTTACTCAATGTTAAAGCTGTAACTGTTTTGTCAAAAATATCTGATGTTGCATGTTTTGATTATACTGCTGTTAAAAATCACTTGTTAGAATTGTTTAAGCAACACCTAAAACATATAGGAAAACATTTTGTGAGCACATAGGCAAGGCCGATGAAAGTGTGTGTGAATATGTTGATGAACTAAGCACTTATTTCCATAGGTCGGTGAGCGGATATCAGGTCACCACTTTTGAAGGGCTGGCAGACCTTTTGGTGAGGGAACAAGCCCTTAGCACTTTGACTGAGGACATGAGGATCTGGTTAGCTGCCAGACAATGTGCTACTTCAGATGAGTTGGGGAAGAAGGGATACCTATACCTGACAAGCAGGGCAGCCCTGCACAGGAAAGGGACCACCAGTACTGCTTATGGGTCTAAAGAAACCCATGGTGGGCAGCCCAGACTGCCCCAACAGAATCTGCCAGTATCAGGGGAAGCCACTAGTCCAGGTTCACATCCAGGAGCTAGGGTTAAATGTTTTGAAGGCAACTAGTGGGGCCATGTGGCATACAGGTGTCCACAGAGGCAAGGTGGGGAACAAAAGTTGAGGGAACCGGTAAGTGGGAAAAACAAAATGCCAATAGTAGGTTGTCTTGAGACAACAGGGGTACCAAACTACCATCCTGCAGATGTCCTGATAGGAAAGGATTTGGATGAGGCAGTACCATGTGCTTATGCAGTTACATGCACTCAGGCTAGGAGGCAAGCATGTGGGTCTGGTAGCCTGGGGGAGACCCAGACAGACTGCATACTTGCAGCCAGGATTGCTGAGGTGGTTACTTCAGGGAGGGAGCTACTCTATAGCAGTGAGACTTAATGTGAGCCACAGCTGCTTGTGGGTACTGATGGTCCCTTGGACAGCGTGACTGCAAAGGTAGAGCTCACTAGTAGTACCCAAGCTGACAGTGATGCACCACCCTCTGAGGATGCCAAACTTCCTGTGGAAGGGGAGCTGGGAAGGATTACAAGGAGAGAGGTGAGACAGGCTCAGCTCTCAGATCCTACATTGTAAGGCCTGAGGCAGGTAGCTAGGGAGGCACCTGATTCTCCAGGAAAGGGGGAATCTGTATACTGGGACAAAGGGTTACTGTACAGAGTGGACCCCTGAGAGAGGGCTAGAAGATGAGAAAGTACAGCAGTTGTTAGTGCCTAGTGCCTACCATCTGGTGTTTCTAGCCATTGCCCGTGATATTCCCTTTGCAGGTCATATGGGCATAAAACGTACAAAGAGGCATATTATGCAGAACTTCTATTGGCCTGGAATTTCCAGAGATGTAACAGGGTACTGCAGGACCTGTGAGTAGTGACAAAAGGTAGGAAAGGCAAGAGACAAGGTGAGAACTCCTTTCATGCCTTTGCCTGTGATTGAAGAGACATTTTGCAGTGTAGCTATGGATATCTCTGAACTCTTGACTAGCACTATGTAGTAAAAAGTATTGTCTTGTGTTTTTATTATTTATTAAATATTTTAAAACCTTTCAGCTGTGGCTGTTTTGTGTAGAGATAATTTAAGCTCTTTAGAGTACATTGCATGTATATACTGATCCTGTACCAAGTCACTCTAATAAGCCTTGACTGTTTAGTCGCACTTACCAATTGGATAATAATATTGCACAGTAATAACTGGACACCCTTTTAAGGGCCTTTAAATAGCTGATAAATATTAGTGGGTAGTGGCAGCTGGTACTATAAAGGGGCACAGTGGGAGAACCTGTGCCAGCCTTACCTAGGAGTGCCTGTGTGGTTATATAAACTCTTCTCAAAGTGTGTGTGTGTGTGTGTGTGTGTGTGTGTGTGTGTGTGTGTGTGTGTGTGTGTGGGTGCTGGATGTTTTAGCTTGCCCACTAGACTGAGATCTGGGCCTTATAGCTGTGCCAGTGGGGAGTCTTATTGGGGACCTGGAGAGCAAGGGAGCAACCAGCGCCAGAGTGACTGTGATCTCTGTGTGCTCTTAAGGGAAATTGCACTTTACTGTGTGTATTTGTTATCCTTACCTCATATATGAGATGCCCCTCACTGGTGTTAGTGGTGAGGATTGAGGCTCCTTGATTGCTGGGCCAGGGCACGGGCATCACACTTCATCAGTCCTGTCATAGACTATAATGCCCCTTTAGGTACGTACCTGACCAGATGCATGCAGCAATTTGATTGTCCACAAAGGTTATGTACAAAAAGAATACTGGGAATAAAATGATCATCTCAGAACCCTGTATTGTTACTCAGTATCATACAGGCTTCTGATAAATGATCTTTGTCTGGCATACAAGGCATCCCTAGATCCTGTTTTGACAAATCTTTTGCACATCTACAAAACAAACAGCTTCATGGCTACTAAATTAAAAGACCTAAATATTGCTTGCAACATAAATAGGACATATTGGAGAGGCAGATATGCTTCTCAGAGAATTTCCATTCTTTGAAACAGGCTCCCTATTCATTTGAAGCAGTTTCTCCCTATCCCTATTTAACCACAACCTCACCAAATGGATAGGGAATTGGAAATTCACTCAGGGTCTAGTGTCTATGTGTCTGATGGACAGAGGCAGTCAGTAAATTACCACCTATATAAATTTAAATTTGGGTCACATTTGGGTTTCATTGCTAGGCTTATAAGGGCCCTTGTAGTGGTTATCCTAGTATATTTTTTCAGAGCTTCATTGTACATGGCTTGGACTTCTGTGACTACAAGACCTTGGGTTCATTTAACGCCATATGTGCACCTACAAAGCTGATACAAGTATTTTTTTTTTGCACTTGCTCTTACTATCTCAGTACTATTTAACAGTTCTGTGTTGCATCTATTGGTCTCTTTTAATTTATCACTGTTTTCTGCCTGTACTTGTTAAAGAAATGGCATCTGTTTGCTACTGTCCTTAGATAATTTTAACAGTATTCTGATATTTCCTAATCGCTTCTGATACTGAAAAATTATTCTCAGTTTGCCAAAGTTATGAGTTTGCCAAAATATTTCTAAGTTTTGAAAAGTTTTTCTGTATTTGGAGAAGTTCTATATTTGCATACACTTTTTTTGTATTTGGGAACTCTTTTCATGGTTTTTGAAATTATTTCCAAGGATTCCTGATACTGCAGGAGTTCTGTGTTTTGTTGTAGAACATGTGTTACTCTACTTGAGCATAAAACCAAGTTCATTTTACATTAATAGTTTTTTTTCTGCACTCTGGTGGAATCAGAGGGTGACTTAAACCCATCCAAGTTGAGAACTGCTGGTGGAAGGCTTATTGTGAGTTTATCTGATTGGCCTGAGGGCTTAACTGTGTAATAGTCCTTCATCCTGCTGGTATGATGCATGAACATGGTTACCCCTGTCTTGTATATTAAGAAAACCTCTTCCATTTAAAATCCTGTATAGGAAATGCTCTCTATAGTCTCCCACTATTCATAGCAGCTCAAAAAGCTGCCATTTTTGCAGAGGGCATCACCACTGTAAGACTTTTAATAGTATACTACTACTAAACACTTTCAGTTAAACTTTAATTGCCTCTCCCCTATTCCTTCCCATCTACTAAGGATCTGGTATAATGGAAAGGTGTTTCCCTGTTATATCTTTTTCTGACCTGGTGGAAATGAGCATGCTGAGGTAGTGTAGTAACTCCATCATGCTCACTAACAAACATTTAATTTTAGAAGAAACAAACAGTGTGAGCGGAATGCTGATATACAATGTCAATAGAGGCAAATATCTCACATACGCATATGAACAATGCATAACAGGTTGTCAGTATTACATCCAAAACATTCACTACCAACACTAAGGAACAAACACACAGACCTACATATGTTGAGGTACTCACTTGCAATCTACCCAAACCTCCAAGACCTTCTAAAAGCATTTCTCAATGACCCTGTGTGCACTCAGAAAAGAAAGTACCTCTCACAACACATAACTCAGAAAATCATTGTAGCCCCACTTTCAAGCCCATAAGGCAAAACACCACATAGCCAAACATTCTGGTTATTGGGGATTCCATTGTAAGACATACTGATGTCCCTCTTACCAAACGTAAAAGTACCAGTATGGCATGGTCATAGTCCACGTGGGCATAAATGACCTAAGACATACGCTGGATGACATGGTGGGAAACATGATGGAGCTCTCTAAATATATGTCCCAAGATGGTATGAATCCAGCCAATGATGATTTCAAAGTACCAACAAAAAATAATTACCTTCAACAATTGGCATAGTTTTTGGTGTCACAACAAGGGGATCCAATATCTGTCAACCTGGGGAGACATGCTTGACAAACACAGTGCTATAGTTTGCACTTGTCAGCACTTGGCTTTTGTATATTGGCCAAAACTTTATCTATCTCAATTGTGACTTTTTTAGGCTGTGCCAAGTTCTTAAACCACCCAAAATAACAAAAATCACTCATGACTACCTAAAGGTACTGCTGCTCAAAGCTACATGTTTAAATTAAAAACTGGACTCCATTGAGGCACTACTCACTCTGGGAAATGCAGACATATATACAGTCACAGAAACCTGGTTTAGAACCATGGAGTGCACCCTGGCTATCAAAGGCTATATGCCTTTCATACACTGCGATCCCCCTCAGCTCAGGATAAAACAAAGGTAAGAGGTGCTTCAGTGTTCATAAAGGACTAGTACACTGCTAGACTGGTCCAACAAAATGACTCACTTGAGCTACTCTATCCAGCTAACCATAGGTGTGACCCCCTATAACATCTTTGCTAGCTACAGATCCCCTAACATGAATCTGGAAAAAAACACACATTCTACCTAAACCTGATGGAATCTCTTTAACTACCCTTGCATAAACTGGGAGACTTATACAACCCATAATTCACTTGCTCAGAGGTTTTTGGATTTCATCAGTGCCAACACCCCTGAGCAACCAGTTAGCTCCCCAACTAGAGGTACAAATATCATAGACCTAGTATTGATGACATGGAAGGATGCCGCTCCTTCCCATGCATTAACTCCTTCTTGTTAATATCTGACCACAAAATGATCTCCTTCAGTATTAAAACTAACTTAGAACTGCCATCAAACTCCAAACCTGTTAAGAACTTTGCTAAGGACAAGTACCACAAACTACTTGGCAGCTTATTAAACTTCCAAGCCTTTCTGAACCTGGATGACACTGAGACCTACTCTTAGTTGTACACAAAAGCACTGTACAACCACATTTATAGCTTCATATAGTAGGCAATATCTGTCTGAGTCAAACGTATGATTACTGACAAAAATAAACCACCTTAGTAGACCCCTAGCATAAATAGGCTATTCAACAAAAGGAAAAACAAATCTTCTTCAAAGCCAAGAAGGAACAGACAAAGCAATGAAAAAAAACATTAACCTGTCTGAACAAATAAATTACAGAATTGGTCAAATCTGCCAAGGCAAACTATAAGGCAAAGTTAGCCTCTCAAATGAAAGATAACCATAAGGCTTTTTTAATTACGTTCATAACCTCAGGGGAATCTTTTATCAATGTCCCAAAGTAATCATGAATGACAGCATTTACACCCAGTCTGACACTATAGTAAACCTGTTGCCCAACTAGTTCAGTTCAACCCCCCCCCCCCCATCACCTCCTATCACTTGAAACCATCCCCTTACTGGTCATTATAAGGGAACATGTCCTTACTGTGCACACTAAAGCCAAAAACACAGGATCTGTGGGTCCTGGCAACATTCCACAATACTTCTTAAATAGCTTAAACAGAATTTTTCAGGACCAATAGAAACCTTGTCTAACCACACCATCTGGACGGGCTTTGTCCAAGAGGAATGGAGGACTGCAACAGTTGTCCCTCTGCACAAGGGGGCCCACCATCTGACCCCAGGAACTACAGACCTATAAGCTTGACCAGTGTTATCTGCAAGGCCATGGTGAGAATTATCATGGACCTGATCGACAATAACATAGGACTTCCCAAACACTGGAAGCATCTCATTCTAGGGATTTTAACTTTAATATCCTTTCCCATACAAGAGAACACTGCCCTGAATTGCAAGCCACCAAAACATTTTAGAAAAAAATTAAATGAATTGGATAAATAGCTTATAAAGGTACATAGCCTACAGTGCGATAACTTGTATCTTAATGACAGCATTAGAAATAAATGGGTCCCTAAGGGAGTTCAAGTGTATAAATTCCCCAACAGCCTGAAAGCAGGGGGACATTGAAACTTATGAACTACTTAAAATGTTTGATAGATTTGGTTTTGAATTGATGCTATTTATAATTAAATTGAACAATGGATTTATGGTGTGAATCTAATGCCTCTAGATATGATGGTGTTTTTAATAGGGTTGAATATCAAGTTAAATTAAATTTGGAACAGAAATGTAAGAAAATGGTTAGAGACAAGAATGAATATATTAAGAAAACTGCCTACCCTTTACCAAATTCATATTATAATAAATAAGGAGATTCTTAGCAAGTGGAGAATCTACATAGGGATTCTAACCATTTTGAGCAGTTTGACACCAACTACCCACCCCTGAGGAGATTGGAAAGAATCGAAAATAGAAATAGACAGATGGATTTTTTTTACCACAAGCCCATACTCAGAAAGGAATGAGAGGAAGAGGGAGACGAAGAGGTTGAAGGAACAATGGCAGGAGCAACAACAATTGACACAACAGGAGATTATGAATAATAATTTAAATGACAGCATTGTAGTAGCTTATGATGGTAAATTACTATAATTCCAAGGTTTTAATATTTTTAATTATACTGATATGAGGGTTACTATAACACATTTTGCCCTTTTTAAAAAAGGTTTTAAATTTATTCCCTCTTTTAGAGTGGGGGCGGTTGATGTTTTAACTGAATTTAAAATATTTACAGCAAATTAAATCTTTAGCTATTTTTTAATGATCAAATGAGTCAAGATGAAAATACTTTAAATCACTTGACTTTAAAGAAAAAAAGTTGTTTTAACCCTCCCTTTCACCCTTTTCTTTCAGCATTTGAAAAGACTCGTTGTTTGGAAATTCATTCTTTTCTGAATAGAAGTTGGAAAAGATTTTGCAATGTGTAAAGAGAAGAGTCTCAATTAAAGCAAGACCTCAGATGTAATGATGCCATAAAAATTATGAAACTGATAATGGTGGAGGTGTGTGGTTTTATTTGATAAGATGGATTATATAAGTCAGTTATTTCAAAAAATACACTGCCACGGCTGGATACCCTCACACTCACTCTTTATTACAAAAAGTTCCACACAATTCCATACAATTACCAGATTGGGCACTGTCTTCCCTGTACATAGGGATTTCATCAGTGTGGATTACAAGTGTAATACATTATTCAAAACAAAATGTAAGAAAATGCAAAGAGACTTGAATGAGTACAAAGACAATAGGGCATTTATAATAAAAAAAAGACAGAAAAGGTAATGACAACAAAGAAGTAATGGGTAGAAACAACACAAATGGTTATAAAGGGAAACAAATGTATGAGACAAAAGGGAAATCCCATAATGAACAACATGACAGGAATGTACATAAACCACAAACATTTCAGTATCAACAGGAGTGGGATGTGGGACTTGTAGAAGAAGGGGATTATTGGAGAAAGGGATGGAACAAATGGAACAGGGACCAAAGGCAGACATGGTAGAAAATATTGTGGAAGATGGAATAACATATACGCTGCAAGGATACCATATATACAATTATGCAGGGATAGAATTAAGTAAAGAACATTTTTTCTTGTTCATGAAAGAATTAAAGCTTGTCCCCACAAAGTGGTTCGACTACACAGAAACAATAATAGAGCTGAAAATGTTTCTGAGGAAATTAAATCTAGCACAAATGTTTCAGGAACAAAATAAAACTCTGAGAAGAACAACTAGTATAGAACCTAGGAAAAAGAGTGTGTTTAATCCACCTCTTGATCCAACATTAAGTATCTTAGAAAGAGCCATCATGGAAGACATTTACAAGATGAAGGGCAAAGAACAATATGAATTTATGAACAAAAATATGAGTAAAAAAGAATATGAAATTTTAAAATCTTTAAAAGAAGATAAGACACTGAGAGTGATGCGAACAGATAAGGGGGGTGGTATGGTACTATACGACACCTTAGAATACTCTCAAAAAATCTTCAAAATGCTCAATGACTCAAATATATACCACCTATCCTCAGTGAATGAAATAAACATCAGTCATAGAAGGATAGACTATTATTTGGAAGAATATCTAATAGAACAGAGAATAACAGATGAACTATATAACTACTTAAAAATTAAGAAACCAAAAATAGCCACCATTTTTGGAATACCTAAGAAACATAAGGGGTTAAAAAATTTAACATTCAGACCCATAGTGGATAGACGTGGGTCAAAAACATACCCCTTTGGAGTAGTAGTAGATAGGTGGTTAAAACAGCAGGTAGTGAATGCAGAGCATATCCTAAAAGATTCTTGGGACTTCCTAGGAAGGATAAAGAAAGAACTGTGGGACAATGACATCATTTTTCTAACTATAGATGTAGTGGACCTGTTCACATCCATCCCAAAAAGAGAAGGGTTAGATTGGTTCCAAGAGAGTTTAAATAAGAATACTAATTTAGGCCAGGACAAAAAATGATCTTATAATGGAATTTATGGAAATAGTCTTGGACCATAATTTTATAGTATTTGAAGGAGAATACTACAAGCAACACAAAGGGGTGGCAATGGGGGCTTCTTGTGCCCCATTTTCGCCAACCTTGTGTTGTTAGAGTGGGAACAAAACAAAGTCTTTCAAAGTAACTTTTTTTAGTTTATAAAGCTTTATGTAAGGTTCCTGGATGACATATTTATTTTATGGAAAGGTCCAGAACATACAATAAAAGAGTTGGTTCAACACATGAATGAGAGTACAGGATTTTTTAAATTCACACATGAATATGACAAGAAAGGAATGAATTATTTAGATACATATATAGAGAAAGACAAAAATGGTTTCAAGTCTAAGGTGTACAGGAAACCCTCTTTTAGTAATTCCTACTTACAATATACAAGTGACCACCCAGTTAGACAAAAGAATAGTATTATAAAAGGCCAACTAATATAGATAGCAAGAATGACATCTAAGGAAGAAGATATAGATAGGGAACTGCTAACAGTAGCAAATTTATTTCAACAGAGGGGGGTACCCAACAAAAATAGTAGATGAATACGAAGGTTACGTAAGAAAAGAATGGGGGAAAAATATAAGCCCCTATTAGGAGATATGAGTGGTACAAAGGAAAGTAAAAATAATAAAGAGGTGGAAAATCATAGATTTGAAAAGGCTATTGTTGTGCCTTTTGGGAGTAAAGCACGGGAAGTGGAAAAGATAGTGAATAAAAATTGGGCTATTTTTAGAAATAACCCAAAGCTGTGGGCCATTGGAGGTTCAACACCAAATTTTGTGTATAAGATAGGTCCTAACTTAAAAAAGACTTTTTAAACAAATTCAAAGAATAAGGGTAGATATGGCACCACAAAGTGTGGGAATTGTACACAATGTAAGTATATATTTATGGAGGCAACCATTACTATAGAAAATTCTTTAAGAACTCACGTTAGATTTATAAAAGGAAATTGTCAGACTATAGGAGTGGTATACTTGGCTATGTGTAAATCCTGTCCCAAGTTTTACATAGGTAAAACAGAAAGACGATTGAGGGACAGGATATACAAACACACATACCAAATATTCACAAAAAACTGTAACAATGCCCTATATAGACATCTAAATACAAGTCAGAACTGTACAGAATTTTGGTTTGGAATATTAGAGAAGGTGTCAAAAAATCCTAGGGGTGGGGACTACAGAATTTACATAGAAGAAAGAGAAACAAGATGGCAGATTAAATTACAAGCAAGTCAAACCCCAGGGTTAAATGAAATTATATCGATCAAGCCCTTATTATATAAAAAATATACAAAAAAATGGATTCTATGAAATAAACAAAAATAGAAGTATTATTTATATATATATATATATATATATATATATATATATATATATATATATATATATATATACAAAAGAGTAGAAGAGTTTGAAGAAAGACACTATGTCCAGTTTGATGAGCAGGTGTGAATGACTTAAGCATTTTAATAAATGACATTTTAACAAAAGACATTTTAATAAAAGTGTTTTTATAAACATTTTTTACAGATTTGTATAATTGAGGATTCTTAACAATTTTAGATGTGGTGTTTTAAATGTTTTTGTTTATTTATTTATTTTTTGTCATAGATAATTAATTATGTCATCATGTAGTAACTATTTAAAGGGGGAAACTGTTTAGAGACACAGATTCTGATGAAATCCCTATGTACAGGGAAGAAAGTGCTCAATCTGGTAATTGTATGGAATTGTGTGGAACGTTTTGTAATAAAGAAGGAGTGTGAGGGTATCCAGCCGTGGCAGTGTATTTTTTATGATTACTAGTGGCATTTTACACTGTCTGGCTTACTTTGGTGTATAAGTCAGTTATTTGATATTTTTTATGATACAGAGAAGTATCAGGAAGCATCTAGAAATGAAGTTTTTTTAGCTCATAGAAAAAAATCAATTATTCCTGGAGGATTCCCTTCAGCAGGGTGCTATCTCTGAAGATTTTTTTTTTTAAATGGAACATCCACATAGCATTTGAGATCCCAAAAGTTCATAAAAACATACATCAACCCCCACTTAGGATTATTATTGCCACATGCAATGGTCCCACTTACCCCTTAGGAGGGTTTATTGATAGACTTCTTAATGCAATTAGACCTATTTATTATTTATTAAAAGATTGCTGGGATTTTTTGTCAAAAATTAAAAAGGATTGGTACAGTGAAGAATATTGGGCCAGATTGACGAAGGCTTGCACAGAGTCTAAGAGTAGAGTAGAGTAAGACTCCAGCAAGCCAACATGTCCGCAGAGCGATCCAGGAACAACCAGCAGGGGCATGCAACCGAGTTCTCTAAACTAGTCCTACACGGACAGGGCTGGGATATGCAAATTTCCTCTATTGCAGGCGAAAGCCATGCAAATGAGGTAAATATGCGATCCAGGAAACCCGATCCTGTCCGAGTAGGAGCAGTGTTATCTGCAGAAATGTACTCAGTTGATAACTGAGTACGGTTCTGCAAATAGCAAAATGGAGCCATGTCAGCAGTAAAAACAGCATGCATTCACAGGAGGAAGCATGCCAAAGGACAAAAATACAGCCATTGCCAATGGGAAGTGATGCAAAATTAGAAATACTTTTTTTTAATGCCAGTCTCCAGGGTTTATCCATAGCGCAGCGCCACGCAAACGCGCTGCGCCCTAAAAAGGAGAATATTAGTAATTAAGATCCACAAATATGGATGTCATAGCTAAAATGAATTAACAATGCAAGGGAATGGCAGGCTGAAGACAACATGTCCACCGAGTAGAGGTTGCTAAGGGGGGAAGCTCAGTCTAAGAGATGTAACTAAGCATTAGTAGGCAATCCCATGCAAATGAGAGTTATGATAGTGAATTGCAAGTTCACATAGCTAATGAGCACAGTCAGTGTAGTGTAGGAGTAGGATAAGGGGAGTAACAGAGTAGAGGTGACATCACGAGGGGGGTATGTATGAAAGGGGTGCAGCTCATTGGAGCAGAGTGACATGTGTCAGCTTACATTAACATAACAGTGAAAGAGGTGTGTCAACAGGTAGGCCAGGTAAAGTCAAGAAATCAAAGGTGTATGCTGTGGATAACACCAAAGTTTCTTGCTGAGCGTGCATGCATGCATGTGCGCCAGTAAACCCGAGTAAGACAGTGTGCGCATGTGCGGTGTAGGCCCCAGTAAGCATATGTAAGGCTGTGTAAACAGATGTAAGTGCGTTTGCGCCGGTGTGCACGTGTTTTACCAGGAAGAAGCAAGTTGTAGTCTGTGTAAGCATGTGTGCATGCGTGTGAGCTTGTGTGTGCGCATTTGCACTTGTTTGCGTGGTGCTTACCTCCTGAGGAAACAGAAAGGGAAAAGGAAGCACAACAAATAGTAGGAAGTAAACCAGGGGGTACTAGCAGAGCTAGAAGGTGAAAACAATCGGAATCAGCCAATTACACAGGCATTACACTAGCCCAACCCAGCCCAGCACTTAAAACTCAGCAAAAAACATTTCAGTATGTGTTCTCAGACACACTGCTACACTGCAGTAAGCTGATAGAAGTGAAAACTGAAAAAGCTTTACTGAGACAAAGAAATGTTAGGGGCTGACATTGCTGTCATAAGTCGACATATGCAACATTCTGAGGGTGGTGACAATGCAAATGCTGCTGAGCAACCCACAGTGAGGAGACGGAGAAAAGTGTACAGGCCTAGGGTAACCTACCAGGGGCTACATGAGCTGGAGATAGTGGAGCGCTATAGAGTGGACAGAGACCTCATGCAGCAAATTGTTGAACTGCGCAGGCCACGCCTCACACACAGAACCAACAGAGGGGAACCCATCCCAGTGGAAACCAAGGTATGTGTTGGCCTAAGAATATTAGCAACAGGTACCTGCCAGAGACCAATTGGTGATATGATGGAGGCTTCACAGGCATCAGCATCTAGGGTACTGCACCAGTTCCTGAATGCCATGGCAGCACATGTTGGTGATCATGTATATTTCCCCAATTCCCGTGAGGTATTGGCCAGCAATATGTGTCTCTTCCAGCAAATAGCGGAATACCCTGAGGTAGTGGGAGCAATAGACTGCATGCACATTCGCATCAAAGCACCAGCCGGTGAGTGGGGTAGGGTGTACTATAACTGCAAGGGTTACCCCTCCATCAACTGCCAGGATGTGTGTGATGCCCAGGGCATAATAATGAATGTGTGTGCTGGCTGCCCTGGAAGCTACCATGACTCCCATATCTGACATCTGACACAGCTGTACCAGACATTTGCCAATGGGGACATCCCCCATGGTCACCTTGTGGGGGATGCTGGATATGCACTCGAGCCGTGGCTGATGACACCCATCAGAAATGCACACACGCCTGAACAGGAACACCATAATGAGGCACACACACAAACACGAAATGTAATCGAGCGTGTGTTTGGGCTGCTCAAGTCACGGTTCCGGTGCCTAGACACATCTGGTAGAGCCTTGCAGCACTCACCAACTACATGTACCCAGACAGTCATGGTATGTGCTGTGCTACACAATATGATCCTGCAGAAACAGCTGCAGCAGGAGCAGCATAGGGCCGGGCACAACAGCCCCCCACCATTGCCAAGGCCATCACAGGCAGAGCATGACTCGGAGGAGGAACAACCTGAGCCTGCCCCAGTAGGCAGAAGGAGGCGTGCCCAGTATGCCCTGGCCTTGGCAAAGAGGCAACGCATAGCATAAACACTGGCCCAGTAGGAACCTTGGAAATAATACCTCCCTCTGACTCGCACATACAGTAAAAGCATTGTCTAACTTGACACTACCTGTTAACTCATTAACCCCGAGTACCTTCTCATGGCGCCTCTGTGCTTAACACCTAGCGCGCCATGAGAAGATACTAATTCAAAGCTGTTACCCCCGAGTGCCTTCTACAAGTGTGAGAAACTGCATTCCAGATTTGTAGGTGACCTTAATGTAAAACACGCTGAAATTGTAACTGAATGTGTAAATTACTTTATATAGTTACAATTCAGCGTGTTTCAACATTACGTTCACATTAAACTTATTTTAGAAAATCCAGTTTAAAAGTTCTTTAACAGCAAGCTGTGGCAGCCAATCGGATTCTTGCAATCCAAGCCACCACTTGCGTCACGAGTGACACGAGTATGTGATCAGGAAACGAATGTAATCACTACACAGCCAGTATTTTCATAGTCGTCTAATTAAGACTTTAGGCCAAGTTTGTAAGTTAAGTGTCTGGATCTTTGAAGCAAAATATTAAATGATTGCAAATATAAAGAAAGCCACCTATGTTTATCAGGCTTTTAGACTTAATAAATTGTAAGCATGGGCTCCTACCGCAGAGATAAGATTGTGTGCATGGCTATGTTACGAATACTCTACAATGTGTTTTGATGAGGCAATAGGCAGATCCTTTTTTTTTTAAGTGCTTTTCTTTGTAAGCATTGTTTAGGCTTATATATTAAAGATTGTACTGTTCCTCGGAAAGGTCGCCATTCTTTTCGGTGTTCCACACCCCCTTTTACATATGTGTTCTTCAGTTGTTAATCAGCACATTGATCCTGTAGAGAGCTTACACACGTAGGCCATTTTTTTCTTTACGTTTGTGGGGTTTGCAGCCCTTACAACACAGCATACCTCTCCAATGTTACTGATTTTGACAAAAGAAATTTTTCTTTGACCCTCCTAAAACAGGCAAGCTTGGGAGAAAAGACAGTGGAATAGATTTAATGAGAACAACTACAGACTT
>NC_056726.1:1150790740-1150833240 GCF_019279795.1 Protopterus annectens | reverse complement strand
TACAATATAGCAGTGAGTCATTATCACTTTTCTGGGAAAAGTCTCAGCTGCTGTCACTGTTATTCACAGAAATAGAAGTCGTTATCACTTTGATGAATGCACAAGCCAGGTTGTGGTTTTTCTCTGCTTGGAGTCATTGCAAGCAACCCCCCTCATTCTTCATCAATTGCCTACCCTCCTAAACCCCTGATTTTTTTTCTGGCTGTATATATACATTTTTTATGTATATTTTATATATATATATATATATATATATATATATATATGTGTGTGTGTGTATAGGGATATATATATGTATGTATGTACATAACGTACTTGCACATATATACATTGGTCACACGCATATATATAATTTTGGTGATTGTGCATATCTGAACATTTTGCTGAAGGGGTCATTGGGCTTTTTCTCTTTACATGTACCCATTCGGCAGTATGATGGCTACACCAAGAATGTGCACATCAAAGTTTGTTTGGAATTAGGTTATGGAAACTATTATTTTTTTCATATTTTGGTAAATAACTTTGCAAAGAAGCATGTCAGTGTGTCAAGTAATGCATTTTGAAGACAGTATTGGTAGTTCCACCATGGTAAACAAATTGTGTCTGTATGTTGCAGACATGTGCAGATATCAAAGTTTGTTTCGGACTTGGGTTATGAAAATTATAATTTTTTTTCATATTTTGGTAGATAACTTTGCAAGGGAGCATCTGGATGTGCTAAGTAATACCTCATTTTGAAAATAGTATTGATAGTTCTAACATGGGGAAAATAATGGTGCCTGTATGTTGGACATGTGCAGATATCAAAGTTTGTTTCGGAGTTAGGTTGTGGAAATTATTAATTTTTTTCATATTTTGGTAGATAAGTTTGTAAGGGAGCATCTGAATGTGCCAAGTAATACCTCATTTTGAAGACAGTATTGCTGGTTCTAACATTGTAAAATAATTGTGCATGTATGTTGGACATGTGCAGACATCAAAGTTTGTTTGGAATTAGGTTATGGAAACTATTATTTTTTCATATTTTGGTAAATAATTTTGCAAGGGAGCATGTCACTGTGCCAAGTAATACCTCATTTTGAAAACACTGTTACTCCTTACAACATGGCAAAAGAACTGTGTCTGTGCACTGTACACATGTACAGATATCACAGTTTGTTTAGTTTTGTGCAATTATGAAAATTATACATTTACAATACTTCTCATTATTATGCCCATATCTTTGTAAGGGAGCATAGTGATCACACAAATGATGAATCATTTTGAAGCTGACATTCAGATGCACAACTTCTACACTGATATGTAGGCTCTGTCTGTTACAGGTGATGAGATATTATGCTTTGTTTATTTATCAATTATGAGAAATAATATATTAATCATATTTCTGTGAATATCTCAAGAAAGGAGCATCCCACAGTAATGGTTAAGGTATCATTTTAAAGCTGGCATTCATATTAACAAATTAAATTCAAATTGTATGGATTTGCATGGTACATTGACTAAGATATTGTGCTTTGCTTTTCCAAAAAGGTAAAAAATATGCACAATATCAGCCTTCCTTGCCAGATATTTAATAATGACTTTGATATGCACTATCAACATTTACACTGTTGGAAAGGTCAGTGTCTGCTGAATAACTTTCGCATTTACATATTTAGTCTAGCTCTTATAGTTAAAGAGTTATGAACATTTGTTTTCTGTATGGTATTACAAATGGATTTTCTGAAAATGAGCTCAGGCTGCACTGTTGTTCCTATGGTGGAATTAAGCAGGTAGCTTTTCCTGAGCTGCTCCGGAGTGAATGAGTTAACAAACATGTATAGGGAGTGTAAAATGTGCATCCGACATAGGCAGCCCTGCAGCACCACCAGAGGCATGATTGCTATGCATTAAGCAATATAAAGCACTGCTAAACAGCTCTCACCACTATTTAGTATATGTGAACAAAATTGCACATACTAAGTAGCACAACAACAGGCAATGTTCATCAATATTGTGCACTGTCCAGCAATGTTGGGCAACATTGAGCAATGTTATGCAAGTCTGCTCAAATGTGTGTATAGTTCATCAAAAGCAGGTTAGCAGGTTCATATTTGCTTCACTTTTCTTGAAGCAGTCTGTTCTGCCATGTATGAAAATATGAAGCAGCGACAGTCCTCAAACCCAAGATACAGTGCACTATAGTCAGAGAACAGAACCACTAAACCATGACAGTATGTCAGTGGTCAGTTTGCATGTGAAAATGCTGATAGGTGTTAGCCAGTATGTATCAGAAATATATACAGAACAAGAGAGGTCCCAGGACTGAGCCCTGTGGAATGTCATGTGTAACTGGTGTATAGTCAGACATGACACCTGCAATACTGACCATGTGTGTGCTATCCATGATCCAGTTAGCATTCCAGAATGTGACATATGTGTAGATATTGAATCCGGTGATCTAATGTGTAAAGGCCAAGTGGGGTATTGTGTAGAAGTGGTGTGCGAGCTCCAGGTAGGCTGTGTAGACAACCCTGTGTACTTCTATGGACCTGTTACCTGTTTAAAGACATCAAACATCTGAAAGAGGCATGATATGCCCACAATAACACCAAATTGTGTAGGATCCAGTGTCTGTAGGTTCACAATGTGTATGTGTATGTGTTCCATGACGATACACTCCATAGCATAGCAGACCAGGATAGTTAGGCATATATTGTGATAATGTCCAGGGCCTCTTGTGGCACCAGCACTGTGTAGCGGGTACACTGTAGCTGTACGCCATTCCATGGGTATAAATCCTGTAGTAACTGTGATATTGAACAGTGACATAATGTGAGTGTGAAGTTTGTCATGAATCTCGTGTATGCCACAGTCTGGGACACTGTCTGGTCCCACTGATGCTGTGTTGTCTGCTATGGAGAGGGCAGCACACACATGACCATATGTGATGTCAGGGAGGCTACACCCTGTTGTGATGGGCATGTGCACTGCAGGGGGGATGGTGGGGAAACATTCCCACTGAACCTGTTGTCCAGGATGTTCGCAATGTCAGTGGGTTCACTGTATCATTTGTAATTATGCAGTAACTCACAGCATATCTGTGAGTTCCCACACAGGTCCCTGACATAACTAAATAAGGCCTTGTGATTGTCCACAGTGTCTGTTGCAAGTGTCCGTTAGAAGTGGGCCTTAGATGAATCAACAACTGATTGTAGCTATACCACAGTACTGATCAGAGATGCCTTCCAGATTGTGATTGTGCTCCAAAATGTAGTGGCCTCCCCCTGTCCATGTACAGCTCAGTAATGGTCATGGTCCAGTAGACAGGTCCCGTGCCTTTGGAGGAGTGAGCCTTGTAGTTATCTGGTATAGCATGATCCATGAATTCTAGTAGTTGTCCATATAATGTGCTTGTAAAGTATGTAGTTGTCTGAGCCATGATTAACACTGTCCCAGGGTCATTGAGGGATACCACCTCATTTTGTACAAGTGTGATGTTTGTTCATGAGAAGTATGTCACTGAGATCACATAGGATGTGTGAGTGTATGGGATATGTATGTCTAGTGAGATAAATGCATGTTCCGACCTCAACAATTACAGGTATACCTCTGTTGTGGAACATAGAGTCCCCATGTGTGTGATGATCAGGTACCACATGTATAACCCCTGTGGGTGTGTGGACCAGGTCTGCCCTAGCTGTTGAGTGTAATAATCTTAGCAACTGCTGTGCGAGGATTTCACTGCTTGAGTAGTATACCCAGTCAATGTTTGTGTATTTGAAGTCACACAATATAATGGTGTTTGGTGAGACCTTCACATTCCCCAGTGTTCTCAGGAATAATGCCTGTTGTGCCCATGTTTGGGAGTGTGGTCTGTAACAGTCTACAAACTGAAATGCAGTTATGACCACTCTCAGTTGCACATGTACATTCCCTACTGCTTTGTGTACTGCTACCAACCTGGAGGTGTGTGTATGAATGATGTATATGGAATCCCCCCTATTGTTGTTGTCCAGACCGAGTCCTGTGTCTGAAAAACATGGTATGACGTAAAACATGTTAGTGCTGCTGTGCTTTTGTGAGCCTGAACCAGGTGTGTGTTACTGCACATATATCGACAGCTGCCATACTGATGTGAGTCCTGAGTGCATGCATTCTGAGGGTTAGACATCAGTTGTTGAGCATCATCACTCCCCGTGTCCTGTACCCTGTAACATCTATGGCTGTGGTTATGTCATCTGACCCTTGCTTCAAACAGCACTATGTGTGTGTCAAGAGCCTAATGCAGTCTGTGAAAGCCTAGGGATGACAGCTGCATGGCGTCTATAGTGAATGTACATGGCATGTTGAGCATGTAATCCCAGGCTGACAGACACTGGATCCCCTGTGAATGACAACAATATGTTAGGCAACTGTTAAAAATGATCATGTCATCTGTATACTGTGACATAGTACTTGGTGAGGGTAAGATGCTACACTAGGTCAGGGTCATACTGTCCTGGCCTACATGATCAGAGACCCCCTCTATGTCTCCTGTCATGTAGTCCAGGGAGGAAGGTCTGAGTGTCCACACACCGGAATGCTCAATGATGGAGGCATATTTGTACTTGCAGTGGACTGATAACAGTGCATGTGTCATGTGGCATATGCTGGCACCCGACACACAGCACAAAGTGACCTTCACCTTGTTCAGCCTGGTGAGTGGGATGTCATTGTGACCGACAATTACACTCACCTAATACAGTTGTATGAGGTGTGTTGTGTAGGCCTAAGGGCAGTGACTGTGTGGCACAATGACTTTGTGAACTATGTGATGATATGTGTGTATGGTTGTGTGTTAGCAGTAGTTTGTGTGTCTGCTTTGGATGTCTCAGCTGCTTAGGCAGAGTACAATTAGATGCTCCAAGTATGTCATTGTGTGTCAATGTATATGGTTTGCTGTTGTCATAGTTACATGTGTGACTGTATTTGTGGTGTGTGTGGTTACCTTCACCACCTGATAGACTGTGCCAGTCATGGCCCGGGAGAGCTCAGCCTCCTGTCCATCTAAACAGTTGCACCTCCCACAGATATCTGACTTTGTTGGTAGGAGGACAGTGTTACCTGTGCACATAAGGCAGTTGTAAAAATGCATCAGACTTCCAATATGCACCAGCTGGACTGGAGAGTACACACAAAACAGACCTTTGGAGATGCCAGGATATGATGATGACATACACTGTCAACTGATCACAAAGGATCAGTAGTGTGTCAAGTGTGTAAAAGAGTATAACAGGGTTTTAGTGTTCAGGTTTGTTGTTGCTGTGGAAAGATATTCTGCAAAGGAGTACAGACAGAAACATTACACTTCCTTCAGCTAGGTGAGAAATATCGATGTACAGTCATATATGTCCTGAGTCAGGGTCAACTGCACCTGACCGACAATGTCAACATCCTGTCAGACAGGCCCATACATACATACCCCCCTTCCAGTGAGAAAAGGCCCTAACATCATACCAGGAGATATCACATGTAGAATGTGTAAACTGGTCCCCACAATGCCAAATGAATCCCATCATGTGGATAACAATGTTTCCCCATATGTGTCATAGGTGAACAACAGGACAAACAGACACTGCATCTGAACAGTCTGTTGAGCCTCACACTCTCTACAGGATCTTAAAATGTTGAATGTGTTACATCAACATGTGTCACACCCCACAAGTGTTGGTGCACAACACACCATGGGAACTACATTCCTATAAGCCTTCGAAGTCCAAAATGCTAGTCCATGTAGTCCATCATGATTGCACTCAGGAATTATTGTAAACCGACAAACACACAGCACAAACGTCTGTGGTATGTTAATAAGCACATCATGTTCCCCAAACCTGCTGGATATCTTGCAAGGCAGCCACCCAGGACAAACATCACTGACAGGAGCAACACAGGTTCCACACAAACCTTGAATAGCCCTCTACCAACATCACAGACACATGTGGTATCCACAAAACCTACAATCCATGCATGAATATGTATTGTCATATGAAGGAATGGTAATATGTCCACAGATAGATCACACCAGGTATGAGTTGTGTATTCCTGTTCAGGATGTTCACATCTGCTGACCCACAAGGTTCATATGTGGGATTGCATAACACTACATCCACACACATAACCATGTCCAGTCTGATGTCAGCAACCTACAAACATAGCATGTGAATAGAGACCACACAATAAAGCATATAGCGCGTAGTGTTAATGTGTATCTCAATAGTATCATAACATAGTTAGGTAGGGGTCTGAATCCTGCATTTGCTGAGTGTGTGTGTGTGTGTGTGTGTGTGTGTGTGAGATTGGCTGTGAGAAGAGTGGCCTTTTTGGAGACTGTGGAAATACAGTAGTAGTGGTGAATCCCCCTTTGCCAAGTGTGATGATGTCAGCATCCTACAAATAGAGCTTTTGAAATGAATGCATTCAATAAAGCAAATAGCATGTCATGTTAATGCGTATCCCACTAGTGTCATAACATAGTCAGATAGGGGTTTGAATCCTGCAATTGCTATGTGTCTGTGTGAGATTGGCTGTGAGAAGAGTGGCCTTTTTGGAGACTGTGGAAATACAGTAGTAGTGGTGAATCCCCCTTTGCCAAGTGTGATGATGTCAGCATCCTACAAATACAGCTTTTGAAATAAATGCACCCAATAAAGCAAATAACATGTCGTGTTAATGCATATCCCACTAGTGTTATAACATAGTTAAATACAGGTTTGAATCTTGCAATTACTGAGTGTGTGTGTAAGATTGGGTGTGAGAAGAGTGGTCTTTTTGGAGACTGTGGAAATACAGTAGTAGTGTTGAATCCCCCTTTGCCAAGTGTGATGATGTCAGCATCCTACAAACAGAGCTTTTGAAATACGTGCACCCAGTAAAGCAAATAGCACGTCGTGTTAATGCGTATCCCTCTAATATCATAAACATAGTTAGATAAGGGTTTGAATCCTGCAATTGCTGAATGTGGCTCTGTGTGTGAGAAGAGTGGCCTTTTTGGAGACTGTGGAAATACAGTAGTAGTGGTGAATCCCCCTTTGCCAATTGTGATGATGTCAGCATCCTACAAATACAGCTTTTGAAATAAATGCACCCAATAAAGCAAATAACACGTCGTGTTAATGCATATCCCACTAGTGTTATAACATAGTTAGATACAGCTTTGAATCTTGCAATTACTGAGTGTGTGTGTAAGATTGGGTGTGAGAAGAGTGGTCTTTTTGGAGACTGTGGAAATACAGTAGTAGTGTTGAATCCCCCTTTGCCAAGTGTGATGATGTCAGCATCCTACAAATAGAGCTTTTGAAATACTTGCACCCAGTAAAGCAACTAGCACATCATGTTAATGCGTATCTCACTAATATCATAAACATAGTTAGATAAGGGTTTGAATCCTGCAATTGCTGAGTGTGTGTCTGTGTGTGAGAAGAGTGGCCTTTTTGGAGACTGTGGAAATACAGTAGTAGTGGTGAATCCACCTTTGCCAAGTGTGATGATGTCAGCATCCTACAAAAAGAGCTTTTGAAATGAATGCACCCAGTAAAGCAAATAGCGCATTGTGTTAAGGTGAACTACACCAGTGTCATAACGTAGTCAGGTAGGGGTTTGAATCCTGCAAACGCTGTGTGTGTCTGTGCCACAGGTGATCAATGCAGTGTGGATTTTGCTTTTACAACGGTATGACATATGTTTCAAACAATATGTGCATTGCACACATTGGGTATCTGCGTGTCATATAGACTTGTGTACATGTGACCTCAATCAGTACATAGGTGTGAAGCCTGCATACTACATGAATACATTTGTAACCTTTGGCAGATTGTGCCGCTGCTTCTCAGATCATAGGCCACATATGTATGTCTGCGTCAAGACCGGCCAATGTAGTGACCCATTGCCAGGGACATCCCTGCCACACACACATCCATGACATGTACTGTAGAGGACTGTGAGTGAGGGTAATTTCTGGGGTATATGTGAGACATGTTCATACACAGCAACGACTGGCAATAACAGACAGTCATGATAGGTGTGCACCAGCCATGTGGATATGCATGCAGGCCCCTAATGTGTTATGTGAAACACCGAGGGACCCCGCAATACCTATGGATATGTGGATACCAAGAGACAGATTACATAACACGTGTCTGTCTGTACACATTGGTACCCAACATACGTGTTCAGGGCCACCACCTATGTGGTACTGTTGGGATAGTCTGTATAGTAAATGTGGATGACCATGCCATAGACGGTGTACTGCTATACAGCATGTATTGGGCAACAGGTATCTGTCTGTATGATACCCTTGTATAGGATATGCGTCCCATCCAGGGAATGCAGTGTAGGCCACTGCATGCATTACCAGATGTGGATGGACATATCCCTAGTATGTTTGCATGTACTGAAGAGAGCTTTATGTCACACAGGTGTGGTCCAGGAATGTGTGACAGTTAATACCACTGGTTACTTTCATAGTATAGTACTGGAAGGATACAACTGTTACTGAGTTCCCCACAACTGTGAGTCATTTGTCAGGACATCATCTAATGATTGGTTGTAGTCATGCTGTTGAGGTGGTGTATACTGCCAGACTGCAGATCATTGACAGATATCGACGGTATGACACACAGCATACTACCAACCCATGTCATACACACATGTGTACCCATGTTAGTACATATCTGTAGTAGAATGCATACTGACCATCGAAAGATACCATGACATGTTAACAATGTGTAGAACAGGGTATGTTGCACATCCCACGTGTCCACTATGCACGTACATGCAGACAGTGCGCACACACCATGCTCACAGATGTACACCTGCTAATTTGTAATGCACATATCACACACGTACTGTCCACTCACTAACACATGCTGTCAACATAGTACACTTCATCCAAGTGGCACATGGGAGGACAATACATACTCAGACCTAACAATGGTGTAAACAATGCTACGATGACTATCACAGCTGCGATGCATAATGCCTGCTCAGATATACCTACAAGGATATCAGTACACCTTCCTGTTGGCAACTTGCTACTATTGCTACACTGCTAGTATGTCACCCTGTGCATCAGAATCATGTTAGCCTATTCCTGCATCAATGTGACAGATGACAGGAGGTGGCACAAATGTCATCATATGCACAGGGTGTGTTGTAGGTTTGCCAGAGCCCAACACTGACCCATCCAATCAGCATGTCTGTGTGTGTGTGTGTGTGTGTGTGTGTGTGTGTGTGTGTGTGTGTGTGTGTGTGTGTGTGTGTGTGAGGGACAACAGTACTGCATGGGCCATTGTTGATGTAATGTGTGCGTGTATGCATGAGCCCCAGTTGTATGGTAAATGTGTGTGTGTTTGCATGCACACAACTCCACCATGTGGCTGCCATATACGGGTGGTTGTGGGTCAGCCACAGACTGTACCTGCTAGGCCATACAGATCACTGTCTCTGACCATGGACACCATACCTGTGCCTAGCAGGGGTGCTACGGGCAGTATCAGGTACCAACCCTGACTGGGTGCTATCATCAGAGGTAGAGGTATGATGACTGGACCCATGTCCCTGCTGGGACTGGCCAGCGCCACATGCCCGTGGTCTAGTAGGATGGTCAATGGACAGGCCAGCCCCAGCATTGCTGGGGCTGGTACTGCCACTACAGGAGCGGCTGTGGTCTGTGGTCCATCTGTGATGGATGCCTGATGATGCTGTAGCTGGCATGCATCCGCGTCGGCCTCTCATCCTTCCCGCATGATCTTGGCTCATGGCTAACACATTGTTGAGGACATCTAATGTCTCCCTCCAACGGCTATCAATGACCTCGGTGTAATTTTGGATGGCACCGGCAAGGTCACGGATGCTGTCATTGATAGCAGTGTAATGGGCCCTCTGCACCCTTAGTCCCTGTCGGGTGTACCATTCTATACGTGCCTGTGCCTGCATTACAGCCGGAACATACTGGAGGTTGTAATAACTCTGGGGGCATGTCTGCCAGGAGCAGTACGACCAGCGGTGCTCCCCTGAGAACCCCTGTACATCCGCCTATGTGGTACCATTCTGGTACTCCAGCTATGGCCGCTGTGAGGAGATGCACGTGCCATAGGTACCACACTCTCCTGGTCAATGCCAACTGTATGCTGTCCCTCAGCTACGGCCATTGGTGACGAGGGATGTAATGGCAGTATGAGTGTGCGCATAGATGGGGTTGACCGCTGTGTACTGTCGAGTGGTGGACCAACGACAGACTCTGTCAGACCTTCCTGTGCCACAATACATGTCTCATCATCACCACTATTAGTGGCGGTGACATCAGGTTCCCTGCTACACTCAGCCTCGCCTAACACAGCACCTGTGGAAGGAAGACAGGAAATGCACTTTACAATCTGTACATGATGTTAGCACACATGCACGCATGAACACATGCACACATGCACACATGAACACATGCACACATGAACACATGAACATGTGCACACATGCACACATGCACACATGAACACATGCACACATGCACACATAAACACATGAACATGTGCACACATGCACACATGCACACATGACCGCATGCACACATGAACACATGCACACATGCACACATGCACACATGAACACATGCACACATACACACCTGAACACATGAACACATGAATACATGCACACATGAACACATGCACACATGAACACATGCACACATGCACAGAAATACACCGCTCACCACAGCACATACAATTCAACACATACACAATAGTGGGTGATGTTAGGTGACAGTATCCCAAGGCAAACAGTCACAAGACACGTGTCAGCAGGCAGACCATGTGTTGCGCAACTTCATGCAGTGTTAGTGTAGACAGCCCTTGCTATTGACATTATACATGGCTTTGATGCATGTGTGTAGTTGTGCAGTGATTGGCTACACCCTGGAACACAATGTGTACATGGGCACTACATTGCTGTGCAAGTATTAACTGCTCTGCAATGTCATGTGCACCATCACTCAATGGTATACATACCATGGCTGCATGTGTCATCTGTGTGGCACATAGATTGACATGTGTGATGACAGTGTCTGTGTCCATATCACATAATAGTGGGCACAGGTGTAGCAAATGCATGCAATGTACAGACATGTAATGAGTGGTGCATGTAACCATGAAGGAATCCCAATGCACGACATGGACATTGCACAGTGGTTTTGATGCGTGTGGGACATATTGCAGATATGTTGTTGCCAGCCATGACATGGCATGCTACACGACTGCAACATTAAACACCACACATACCCAATGTGTGTCATGTAACCCAATAGCATACCAGGACATATATGCAACACTTAGTACAGATGGCGACTGTTGTGCAAAATGTGTATACTAGCATATGTAAGCACACACGCAACATGCTATGCATGGTGCGTTTAGGTGCATATGTTTTCACACACAGAACAATGAGGTCCACAACAAAGACTGCTATGTGTAGTACTGTGGTCACTGTAACTGGATGGGGTGTAGTATCATGTGCCATCATCATCATCATCATGCTTCTTGTGGTCACTCACGGCTACCACTGTGTGACAGACCACCGCCTAGCATGCTGTACCTGAACTGCAGTGCCGTGGATATGTTCACTATTACACAGCCACTGTGTACATGGGTGAATGAGGTGTCCAGTAGGGAACATTGCCTAACATGACTGTGTTATGTGGTGAAGACTGTTGCACAGCCCTATGATAGGCCTCTACCCCTGAGGTACATCATGTGTGTGTGGATGACATGTGGGATACTGACGTGTGACCTTACAGTGGGTGTGTGGTTATGCCATATGTAGCATGACTTTGTGTACTCCATGTGATAAATGTCATATGTTGTGTACAGGTGTTGCAACTATGCCTATCCAATGTGCAGTACGGGGTTGCCACAACTGTGTGTCATGCTCTGTGTATTGCATGTCATTGAGGAAGCTACTGACATTACTGAGCTGTGCAACTTCTCACAGCAAACATGCACGGCATGCATTATGCGTAGGTGTATTACGTGTACATGGCCTACACCTCACCTTTGACATGCATATTTCATTACCAACATTGCAGGTATAACACACTCACCAGCATGGATTGGCTGCCCTGCCGTCACACCAGAGGGAACTACGAAAATATGAGATGGTTCATCAGTGGCCACAACTGTGGCATTGCTACAGTGGGTATGCTAAACTGCAGTACAACAACAGTCAACAGTCACAGGTGTAGGGATATTATACAAACTATCTGTATTGCACAACAGCAGGCAGCGGAACTGCTAAACACACAGTACACATGTCACGTACACAAAATCTAACAATACAGTTAACTGTAGTCTACAGATAGGGTGTATTACCTGCTTGCTCCAGGTGGATGTGCTGGGTGGCTCAGGCCTCCATTACAACACATGTCAGAGGTTGCCGTGGCTGTTGTCCAGGAGCCACCTTGCTTAGGAGCAGCTCCTCTGCTCTGGTGAGGGGGGGATGTATGGCCACCCCACCACCTGTGGCAAGCCACTGTCTTTGGATATCAGACGCACGCCGCTGGACTTGTCTAATTAAATCACTGCAGTGATGGCGTACCTGCTTATATGTCCAGTTATGCATGCCTATGTCATTTACCTGACTAACAAGCTCCTGCCACAATGCAGTCCGCTCCTGCTGGTGCTGGCTAGTTCAGGAGAACAGCATGGTGTACTGCTGCAAAAGGCTGTTAAGTATCACCTCTTCCTCTTCTGAAGTGTAAGATGGATTTCGTTGGTGGGCCATCTGGCTGAAAAGGATATGAACAATTTGTGTGAGAGTGTCCTGTGGCACACTTTACACCTTTACCCACAGATATCACTTTACTGACATTTATACCATCATAATGTCTGTCAGTGGTTACACATGTTCACTAACACTTGTTGGTTCTCAGGACACAATTAACTAACATTGCCTGGCAGACTCTATATATCACACCACTATACAATAGTACCTGACACACTATTTGTGACACATTGCACAACCTCAGGACAGGGGTGTATATCACATCAGTGCACAAACAGAGATGTCATCCATTACAATGGATGTAAAGTACAGATACAGCAGTACCAATCAAACACCCTAGTCATTGATGCCATAGTCCTGCCTAACAGATGTGTCCAGTTGTTACTATAGGTGGCAACTATACATGTTGCTGGATACACACGTCAACCCTGTAACACACATATGTATGCAGCCATTGTACAGGCATACTCACACACACATCAGGCAAACATACAACACACCACTGTATGCCAACACAGATGAGCATTACCTGTGTACCACATGGTGCTGTGTACCACTACTTATACAGCCTTATGCCTGCAGTCTGTCCTCTGTGCAGACTACAGGAAACACACATGGCAGTGTTTCCAAGCAATGTGAATGCACACCATACTGTGCTGTTTAGCCCTACAGCTTCAGGTAGTACTACAGTTCATATTGGTGATGTACTCACCTGCAGTACCACTCACTAAGCATACATGTTTTGCTTGAGCCTACAATGAGACACCACATTCATTAACAGAGAACTACGTTACATCATATGCCGTGCTACTATGTCTGCCTAACGGTACATTACACATCAGTTGCTGCCCTCACAGCTAGGTTAGGTACTACCATGTCAGATACAACATTACACTAAGCCATCATGCATTTACACACCTTGCACACATTGAGCGTTACACTCATTCAACCTCACATTGCAGCTATTGCATTAAGTACATGTGTGAGTGCATAGTGTCATAGGCAGGTGATATGCCATTGGCCCTAGGGCCTATGGCAGCCTAGACATATGCTACCCTGGCCTATGACACACATGTACTTTGATTTCACTTGCCCCTGCCAACCTGGACCACAGAGGTGTTTCCTGGGGTGTATTAACAATCTCCCACACAATCATCAGGGGTATTTATACCAACTGCTAAGGAGGAGCCTTGTTTGCTATTGCTTATGTTATCTATTCCGGTGTATGGCATATGCCTATCTCTCTAGCATGTGCTGTTTAGTGAGCTGACAAGGTTTAGGGCCCTAGAGCGTGTACCCAGAGGGGTTGTAATATGTTGCCATGGTGGTTGTCACCCAACTATGGGTGTGACATACCTCTGTATGTCCAGCAGAGGTCAACTCTGTGTGGCCAGTATGGAATACAGTGCAGTTGTGGTTTTGTGAGTCAGTCTGCATAGGGCATCTGTTTGCGGACAGTATTACCCTTTGTGAGGTCTGTCTGTGGCCTGTTCACCTGGTGTAGTTGTCGTGTGAAGTACATACCACACAGGGCATTGTGATGAGTAGAGGGGAACCCTACCCTATACTTCCATAGATGACACACCTGTTGTCATGACACATACCACACAGACAGATTAGAGGTGTAGTGTGGCACTGTCTTCATCACAGTGGAGACTACTGTCCACCTGTGTCCCATGTTCCCTTATCACACCTTCACTGTTAGGTAGATCTCTGCCTATGTGTTAGTTAATGGGGACACTGTTTTACGGAGGTGGAATGGCACTGCAGTATCAACACTTGTCTACAGTCGATGCCTCATTCACCACAGACCTGTTGCGGTACATATGACCCCGTGTCTCTCCCTCTCACTCTATATGTATATATATATATATATATATATATATATATATATATATATATATATATATACATATATATATATATATTATGTATATGACTATTTATACACGTACATGTACACATCCATTGCTGTACACATGGATGTACTTATAGGCACATGTACAGTCCACCTTTAATGGTGGGGATCTCACATATGCGACAGTTGATGTACAGGTATGTGATTACATTGCACAATGTTGAGCAGAATGCATGTGGGTGTCCTCAGTCCTTGCAGCATTAGCAGGCCTCACTTTCTGTAACACATCTGATTTGCCAACTCTGCCCCACAGCAGTTAACCACCACATGAAGTTAACCACCACATGACATATATCTACACTACCATAGCTGGCCTTAGGCATAGGCCTACTGGGCGGCCACCTAAATCGCTGCTCTAGCATAGGTTCATAGGTTCATAAATTAGTGCTAAGCTAATTGCCCTTGTGAGCCATTTTAAGCCTAGCCAGTTATCCCTTCTGAGACTCAAACCCTGCACCTTGTGTTTGTAAGGCAAACACCTTAACCATTAGACCACCCTCCCTGTTGTCATGACACATACCACACAGAGCAGGGGTACTTTTCCACTGTGTATGTGGACACAAGTATGGGGGCACCAGGAAGTGTGGTGGGGGGTGCAGTGGGGACCTTTTGCCTAGGGCTCCAGTTGACCTAAGGCCACTACACCACACTGCATGCTGTCTTCTAGGCCACACACTTCAACCTACATGGATATCTGCACATATCAACATTCACTGACAGATAGCTGTCCACCCTTCACTAACAGTTACAGTATGTCCCTTGCCCTATGCACATGTGCAGATACAGATAGATAAATACTGCTGCCACACATGGATGGTTTGCAGTGTGTGGAGTACTCTTCGGGTACATCTACAACATGCCAACCTATACATTTCAAGTTACATACCTTACCTTTGTATTTACCTGCTCTGTGTGTTATGGTTTTGTATCTTTTTTTTTTTGGGGGGGGGGCTGGTTTGATTTGGGTATTTGCCCTCAATTCCACCTTTGGTCTTTTATTTTTTTGCCGGGTTGCTTTGGGTTTTTGCACTCTATATTTCAGATTCTGTCTCTGTTTCTGTCTCTCACTCTCTCAGTCTCTGTCTCACGACATTTGCAATGAAATAATTGCATGTGTGGACTGCAGGTACAGCCTGCTTTTCTAGGTATCTGCACTTGTGCATGTGACAGCCTCTGCACCAATTTCTGCCGACCATTCAGTAATTGCATGCAGCCTGCTGTTTGGTGATTGCATTACTCACTGTGATTGCAGCCCACTGCTATAAAATGCTAGGTTAGGTAGGTGTAGCCCTTTCAGATTTCAAAGGTGGGGCCCATTCTTTTTTGCTCTGGACACCGTTGTGTCAGTCTGAATGTTGGTATTTGTCTCTTATCTGATGCTAGGGTTGTAGCCAGTTATGTGCATGTTATACTCATACCTGCATGTTGCTGCTTCC
The DNA here is from genome assembly GCF_019279795.1 of Protopterus annectens. Classification (NCBI taxonomy): domain Eukaryota; kingdom Metazoa; phylum Chordata; order Ceratodontiformes; family Protopteridae; genus Protopterus; species Protopterus annectens. The sequence goes on along the minus strand of NC_056726.1, from coordinate 1,150,817,097 downwards.
AGTACACACATCTCAGTATGGACATGTACGCACCCCTCCAAATGCTAACACAGGATGCATGGGAGTATGTACATTTTTCTCACTTACACAATTAACTGCCATACAAATGTGGTTATTGCACTGTCTTCCTGTGGCCAGTATTTATCCTGGTCTGATACTGTGTGGTGTTTGTAAGGTGCTACTGTAACATTATTCCATGCTATGATGGCTGGTTCCCTTTTCACAGTCATGTCATGCAATTCCACATCCACTGCTGGTAGAGTAGGGTTTGTGTTATACCATTATTACTTTCCATTTATTTCCCTTACTGTAATGCATGATATATTTATTTTAGAACCAGGTTATTTGTATATCTGCTGTGGCTTAGTGGTAATTCATGCAGTCTATTGTGTCAATGGTCTGGGGTTCGAGACTGGCAGAGGTTTTTTTATTTTGCTGCTCAGCAGAACAAGAGCCCTGCCATAGAGTAACTAAGGCACTTTTAAGCAGTTGTAAGCAGGTTTGTGTGGGTTTGCGTGATGCTTAGCTACGCTTAGCTAAGCGCACACATGCGCACACTCGCTTAATCCCGCTTACTACTGCTTAAAAGTGCTTACTCCCGCTAACCCCCACGCTAATTTCTTTTAAAGAAAAGAAAATGGGGAGATAGGAAAGTGCTGAAAAAGGGGGCACAAAGAGGGAAAGACAGTAGGAAAACAAGCTTGGGATGTGCAGGAAGGGTGTAGGAAAGGTCCATAGCTGCCCATTTCTCTGACAGCAACAGCTGTGCATATGCAATGCATTTTGACATGATTTTGACTCCTTCCACCCCTGGGAGAGAGGTGGCGACAACAAAGTATGTTTTAGTGCCAATTAGAATTATCGGTTTACATGTCCAGCAGACATGTGTGCGAAATGGGCAGCTATGTATGGGGCATAATTTGTTTGTGGGTACAGATTGCCTTTTCTTTTTTTTTTTTCAGGTGAGAGTGGGAAGTGAGGTAAGGGGTGTAGGTATTTGTGGGGAGGTGGGTTGGGGAGGTAAACAGACAAGACAAAACAAGACGCATACAGGGGCAATGTTTGACACATGGGGTGGGTGAACACAATTGATGGGGACAGATGTTTGGAAATCGCAAGCCCATGAGCCCACAGATGGTAACAGTGGGACTGAGATCCCCACCCATGGGCAGTCTCCACTGAACCTTCACAGACCCAAGGGTGGCTGTGCTGGGGGCTGCATAGGTGGGGCAGGCTCACCCGTGAGTTACGCCACTCTCACCTCAAGCTGGCGTAAGGGATCAGTGACTAAACGCTGGATCTCCCTAAGCACGACAACCAGGACCCTTCGGAGGGTGACAGGTGGCCCTTCTCCACCCACACTTGCAAGGGGGGTGAGCCCCATCCCCTGCAGCACTTCCACCCGAAGGTGGCACAGGACCAATGGAGGAGGGTGGCCCGGGCTGGGCACCTGACATGCTGGTGCCAGGTGCAATCGCCAGCTGAGGATGAACAGGTGGGTCCACTGGGACCAGCCTTCCCATACATTCTGTGATTAGGTGTGTTTAATTGCAACATAGACAACAGCATTCCAGATTATTTGTAACAGCATGCAGTAATATTCCCATTAACCCAATGCACCAGGGTTAAAAACAGTTGAACAGCAAGCATAACACATGTATATATTGAACAACAGTGGGCATTACAACAGCATGCAGGGATGATTGGTGGCAACAGGCCACTAAGATTGTAGTGTTTGAACAGGGCACATGCATCAAAGTAAGAAATAAGTTCATTGAATGATAGGACATTAACATTAGTCCCAACAAATGTTATGAGAATACACATACCCATTGAAGTGTGGAATTGCAATGTTCATGCACATGGAGTAGGGGGTAAAATAAACATACATTAACATATTATTAGTACCTTTACTCTACACTACATTCCTATTGACTGCAGGTGCATATCCCCTACATGTATTATTACACTAGACAATATGCATTAGATTGTGTAATGGGTTTGGCTAGTTCATTATATACCTGGAATACATCTGAATATGTGACTGTCCAGGCTGCAGATGTTACTGCTACATACTTGTTCATAGGTTCATAGGTTCATAGATTAGTACTAAGCTAACTGCCCTTGCGAGCCATTTTAAGCCTAGCCAATTATCCCTTGTGAGACTCGAACCCTGCACCTTGTGTTTGTAAGGCAAACACCTTAACCATTAGGCCACCTTCCCAACCCAACCCAACTTGTATTTTATTTGGATATTGATGTATCTACACATCTGGATGTATTCACGTGACATTTTCAATTAATTTACTACAGCACCCTACATTTCATGTAGCACACTCACATTTCTGGTGAACACCTTGACAAGCTACATGTGTGCCAGATTTACCTATGCATGACAGCCATTTCACAACTGTTGAGGACTGTTATATGCTTCACAGCTGTTGGCACTTCCTTCATCCACTTTATATGTGACTGCAGGACTGTGGGTTGACAGCCCTTGTTACAACAGTACTATTTATTGCATGCAAGTGTACAACAACATTTCTTAGTAACTGACACTGACACATTCCAAGTATTAGACCTTTATTATTCACATTAAACACTCTTTTCTACAGGCTCTACCCTTAATGTTATATTACACTGCATACAGAAGACATATTCAGGACATTTTATACCTTTATTGATAGGTTCCAACACTCTTTTCCAGGCTCGCTCACTTATTTTATGTGACAGTACATGCAGAGAGAATATTCTGGACCTGTTTTACCTTTATTAATGGGTTACTACACTCTATTCCTGGCTCTCTGACTTTTGTTTTATTACAGTGCATGCAGAGAATTTATTCAGGGAATTAATGTTATATGCTTCACAGCTCCTGGCACTTCCTTCATCCACTTTATATGGGACTGCAGAACTGTGGATTGACAGCACTTTATACAACAGTACTATTCTTTGGATGCAAGGGTACAGCAACATTTCTAGGGAACTGACACAGACACACTCCAAGTATTATAACTTTATTAATTGCATTGAACACTCTTTTACACAGGCTGTCTCCTTTATTTGATATTACAGTGCATATGGGTGAACTATTCAGGACATATTATACCTTTATTGCTAGGTTACAACACCTTTTTTCAGGATTGCTTACTTATATTATCTGACAGTACATGCAGAGATAGTAATCCACACTTCTTTTACCTTTATTAATGGGTTACTACACTCTATTGCAACACTTTTGTCATGCTCTCTCACATATTTTATATAACAATACATGCTGAATATTTACTAACCTGCCTGGTGGCGCAGCCTTAGCAGCCTATCAGCATAGGCTTGCTGATTCATAGCACGAACACCTGCAGCTGTGGAGTAAATGAAGGGAGATTGAAACATATCTATCCATTATTTAGACTATATTAGCTTGTCTTACATACTGCATTCCATGGCTACCTACTTAGTAGTGGGGCATCATGCATCTGACGGGCCTCCTGGATCCACTGGTTCAGAAGGTCCTGCTTGCATCTCTTCAGGTCTGCATGGTGATGACAGACCTGCTCACCAGTCCTTGGGATGCCAGTGGCACTGGTGAGTTCATGAGTCAACCGGTTGCAAGCCTCTGCCTTATACTCCATTCCCTGGAACTGGCCCTGCAGGAGTCGAGTCTCATGCCGATGGACTAGGAGCCAAACCATGTATCTTTTTTTTTTAAAACAAGTTTATTGTTTTAACATACAAGAGAAATATCATAACAATTTTATACAAGTAATTAAAATAGATATGATTTTTACATTCAACAACACAACCAAAGTATTTACAAAGACATCCACTACAATCAGATCAATTAATTAAACTAAAATACCATGCTATTGAAGTTAAGATTTTTTTAACAAGTTTTGTAAATTATCCCATACAATATAATAAGATGTTTTTCTAGTAGTTCTTGACTTTATTGTGTTCAGTTCCATATGGCACACTATATTCATAACATTTTTAAATTCATTGAACGAAGGAGGTGTATCTGAAATCCAATTTCTGGTTATTATTTTTCTAGCCACTGCTAGAATAGACCATAACAAGGGAAGCTTAACCTTTTAACACTTTGAGGTACAGGTGTGTTGAATAATATAAGAGATTTAGAAATAATGAAATTATCTGTAAAAAGAGCCTGCAAAAATTCATTAATTGACTTCCAATATTCTTTCAATTTTATACAGTCATAAAACATATGAGCCCAGTCAGCATTAATTTCTACATTACATATTTTACATAGATTATCTTTATTATTTATTTTATTCATCATCAAAGGTGTATAAAAGGATCTATGTAAAAATTTCCATGTAAAAAGTCTCCAGACAATGGAAAAGAAGTGTGGAAGTGTGGATTACTATCTCTGCATGTACTGTCAGATAATATGTGAGCAATTCCAATATATACTGTTTATCTTGTTGATTTGGTGAGTCACCATTAATGGAAGTGAAATAATTCCAGTAGGTATCTACACTGTAAAAAGTTTCTTGTCTGATAATTTTATGTATGTATGAAAGCTTACCTTTATCAGAAACTTTATGTTGTAAATTTAATATCAAGTAATCAATCAGTGTTGGGATAGATTCTTTAACTGTTATAGACATTAGATCTATTTTATCAATGAGATGTTGTCTAAAGGTCTGAACCTCTAACCAGCAAGTTTCTCTTAGATCAAATTCTTGTTTTAAGAAATCTAGATTTTTAACTTTATTATCAGATATCAACTGATACCAGTACTTTAGATCATTATCTGTAGTTAAATGAGTTCATTCAGAAGTGGATGACAAAAGCATACCCCGAGTATACATTATAGGGAATATAATAAAATTCCATTCCCTATATTTAGGATGCATGAATGTAAAGTTACGATAGCTAATAATAATGTTTATTGGGTAACTAACTATATGTTTAGGTGTAATAGGTGAAGTACAAAATTCCTTTAGTAACCTTAACATGGAGTTATTTACAATCATATTTTTATGTGTTAAGGAGATTTTCATGAAGTGAATACTAATTAGCTCCCAGTAATCTTTCCATTTTGCAACATATGACTGATCTATTAATAAAGTAATAACTTTTACAATAGAAGAGATAGTATATAAATTAAAGTCTGGAAAAGAAATACCCCTTTGAGACCAGCTAATAGTATGTTTCTTTAATGCAATCCTAGGTCTATTAGGTGCCCATAGGAAATTTAACATTAGTGTATTCAATTTCTTGATAATTATTTTTGTAGGTGGGAGTATTATTGATTGTATTAAGTATAATATCTTGGGGAATATTATCATTTTAATAATTGTAAGTCTCTCTTCCATAGTAAAAAACATATTATTCCAGGTATTGAAAAGATTTTGTATATTAAGAAGACAGGTATTATAATTATTATGTATAATAGATTTAATATTTTTAGATAATATTATACCTAAATAAGTTATCTGACCTGACTTGGGTACATATTTAGTAAAATCACTAATGAAAACATTTTTTCGTGTATATATAGGTAGTATTTTAGTTTTTTCTTCATTGAATATTAAACCAGAAATACTTTTAAAATTTATCATTTTATCAAATAGAGACTGCATAGAAGAATTAGATCCTGCTGATGTAATTAGAACATCATCTGCAAAAAGTTGAATTTTAGATGTTGTATTTTCATCTATTTCAAAACCCTCTATGTCAGTACTGTTTCTGATCAAATTAGCCCAAGGCTCCATTATTAAAGTGAATAATAGTGGAGAGTGGACACCCTTGTTTTGTACCTTTAAAATGGGTATTTTTGTGAGACATATGTTCCTACCTTAATATAAGCCAATGTTCCTTTGTATAGATGCTCAATTAGATTTACAAATGCATCTGAGAAGTCTATGCACTTCAGTAAGGTAAACAGGTAGTCCCAACTTACTGAATCAAATGCTGAACTTATATCAAGACTAATAAGTGTTAAATCTTTCTTTTTCCTATTTGCAAAATCAATTAATGTTAGAGTTCTCCTTATATTATCAAAAGTATTTCTATTTACAATGAGGCCTGTCTGATCTATATCTATACTGCCAGGGATGATTGACTTCAATCTATCAGCAAAAATACTCATAAACATTTTATAATCAACATTAAGTAATGAGATGGGTCGATATGAAGTACATCTAGTTGGATCTTTATTAGGTTTTAAAATTGGCGAAATAAATGTATATTGCCAAGATGGGGGAGTTATTAGCTCATTTTGGGCCAAAATAAAAACCTTATGTATTAATGAGTATGTACTTTTAGAAAGGATTTTACATATCTCTGGTATAATACCATCATTACCTGGTGCTTTGTTTGATTTAAGCTTGTTTATTTGTGTAACAACCTCTGTATATGAAATACTTTTATCCAATAATTTAATCTGTTGTTTATTAAGCTTTTTATTCATGTTTGTGGTTATAAATTCCTTTAATTTATCTTTAGGTTCCATGTTAATGTTATTATGATTAATTTTATGAAAGTGATTTCTAAATTCATCTAGTATTTCTGGTAGACTTGAAACATTCTTCTTTTTCCTTGGAGAGAAAATTTCTTTGATATGATTTTGTTTATTCAACCTTTTTGTTTTATTTTTAAGTCTATGTAAGTATTTGGGGCTTATTGAGTAGGACAAAAACTTGTATTTCTCTAGAGTTAGTTTAACTTTATGAGTTAAAATTTCTTTGTATTTCTCATTATGTTTGTTTATTTCTTCAATGACTTTCTTATCCATAATATTTTCTTTATTATTATGTTTATAAGAGTCTAATTTACTTTGAATATCTAACAATTCCTTATCCCAAGATTTCCTTTTATTATTATACCATCTGATACTTTGTCCATATAGATATGATTTTAAGGCATCCCAAACATAGACAATGGAGACTTCAGGAGTATTATTTATGTCTAGAAAATGTACTTCTGAAAGTATATATTCTTTATAGTCTTTTAGTTGAGTTAAGTATGCTGGTCTCCTTTTGATCTGAACATTGTGAGTATTTTTTATCATGAACTCAAAAACAATTGAATTATGATCAGATATAGGACATGAAATGATTTTAGAATTAATTAATTCTGTTACCATCTGGTTAGAAATAAAGACTCTATCTATTTTTGAATAAGTTTTGTATCTGTTAGAAAAAAAGGTGTATGGTAATGATTTTGAGTCTATCTGATTATTAATATCATTTAAATGATAAGAATTAGCAAAATCCTTTAAATGTTTTGCATTAGATGTAATTTTCCTTTTTCCTATAGTGGTTGTGTCACTTTCATGTAGTATACAATTAAAGTCACCAGCTAAAATAATATCTCCTATAGAGAATGATATGATCTTATCAAGATGGTATTTCACTGTATTAATACCAATTCCAGGTATCCAATATACATTAATTAATGTATAAGTCTTTCCATTAATTTGTATTGTAACCATACAAAACATTCCTTTATCATCTTGATAAGACTTAATAGTTTTAGGAATGGGCATACTTTTATTCCATAAAATAGCCACTCCTCTTTTTTCTGAGTGTGCTCTGAACTAACCAATACTGTATATTTGTTTGTGGCTAGTTTATCAATATCTTTTTTCAAGAGATGTGTTTCTTGAAGGAAGACTAAGTTGGCCTTATGTAAATTAATGTATCTTATTAGGCTTGCCCTTTTACACGGATTATTCAGTCCATTAATGTTTAAAGAAATTCCTTTTAGAGATGTCATTTGGCATTTTTAAAACATAAAAAACTTATGATCAAAATAACAATTAACAAAATAAATAATGTTATACCTCCTCTTTTAGGTGTACCTTTAAATATAACTGTATTTATTGAATCTCTTATGGGATTTTGTATAAGATTCAATTTTGTTTGTAGTGACAATGAGCTTACAAAATGTATTGTGGATGTCAGAACTATATACATACAACAGTGAACAAGAGAAAATAATGTAAGGATTAAAGCTTGCACCCAGCCTGGAGTTAAAAACTCCAACTTAGAGTAGTACATACTACTCAAGTTAACCCCCTACCCTAAGCAGCAGTACCTCAGCTACCACCTTATCAATTTAATTCTAGTTATATTTAACTTAAATTAACAACTTTCAATCAGATTATCTGGTAAGACAAAACTACACATTTGATAAAACAGCATCATATAAACTAAGAGAAACTTTTTTTAAAAACTATTCATACTACTATATACATCTATTTAATATAATACATTTATATTCAAATAGCATTCAAATAAATTTGATATTAGGAACCAAGAAGAGAGAAAGAAATAAAAGACATGAGAGAGGGAGAGAGAGTGAAAGAAAGTTAAAAAAAAAAAAAAAAAAAAAAAAAAAAAAAGGGAGGGCATATTTACATATTAATTTATTCAAAGTTTGTAAAAATAAGTTCTAATGTTCATTTAAATCAATAGCTTTGGCTAATATGGTTCAGACATTACATATATTAAGATGTATCTATTTTCTGTTATGTAAATGCAATTAACAGCTTCCAGAAGACCTTAAATTACTTGTATCAGAGCTTTTTTCTCATACTTATTATTGTCAGTAGAATAAAATAATATATTTATAGAAATTGTTATAAATCATACTGCATAGTTATGTAAATTCTCATAAACACTTGCATTATTGTGAAGAAAGCCATCTGTATTTTGTATATCTAAACTGCTGCTTTAAAATATGTCACATGACAACTTCTTCCAGAATAGAGTCATAAAGTTATTTATGCTTGTCAATCAGATAAATCAAATGAATTATAGCAATGTATATGTTTAAATCATAAGTTTTTAACATACATTAATATGCTGCAGTCAAGTAAACTTTCAAAAACACTTGTATAAATGTTTCACTTTCTATGCCTTCTAAAATATCACATTTGCTTACTATGAGAAACTGCATCATTTAAAATCATTATAACTTACATATTTTATAAATTATAACATAAATAATTAAGTAATTATATAAAATAACTCACATTTAAATGTTAAAGAGTTCATTTTCCATCAGAGTCGCATTTGCAGCAGTTCTACTTCCTGGTAGAGTGTTCTTCATGAATCTGCGATGTGTCAGTGTGAATTCTGGGGTCAAAGTTCAAATTGACTGCTTTCAGCTTCTCTGCGTGAATTCTGAGTGTTGAAGCTTTTAAAACAACTCGAGGACACTGTTCACGAGGTAACCCACATCCCAAATTGTCTCCCTTAACATTTTGGTGGGAATTTTGTTAAAAACAAGTGACTGACATTCATTTAGCAGTATAAATGCAGCTAAACATAACAAAACCTTCGCGAAGTATTTTACAAGTTATTACAGCCTCTATGAAAGTGAAACTAAGCCCAAAGTTATTAATATGTAATAGAACTCAATATTTTTGCCCCAATTCAATTTTTATACAAATCTTATTATTTACTGTGCCTGTATGATCAAAAGCATTTCAATATATTAATATGAAAGAGAATAAAGAGAAAGAACAGAGAAAAGAAAAAAAGAGAGTAGAAAATAAAAGAGAGCAAAAGCATAGATAAAAAAATGTAAAAGGAAGCTATAAAAAGTATTTACAATGGAATATTACTTGCTGCTTATATTAATAAAGATGGAAATGAAACATATTATTTACTATTATTTAGTTCTAATTATTATTAATTAAAGCATGACAGATTATTTGTAAACAAGCATAAGCAATATAATCAAGGAAGTATAATTAGCAATAGCATTTAAACAACATATAAACTTTTTTACAAGGAATAAATAAGTTATTATTCCATTTATCATATTTTCATTACACTTCTCTCCCTGCCCTCCCCCACCCCTTACCCACTACATAATCTAAATAGAATGACATTGTTTAAAATAAAGAAAAGAAGAAAAGAAAAAAAAGAAAAAAATGTATCAAGTTACTAACCTTACTTCTCTTAGTCAGAAAGAGAAACATATTGAATGATAGCTTGTTATTAGTTCCTCAGATATTTTGACTGATTATGAAACAAAACAGTTCTTTGCACACAGAAAATAACTTTGATTAAATCTTTTTCAGAATATTTGTGGCTTTCTGAAAATGCAGTAACTATATTTAAAAAGATTAATAATGAAGAAAAATAAAGAGAGAAAAAAAAAGAAAAAAACATAGAACAAGTCATTTGTTTTTTAGTCTCTTCTTCTTCTCTGAAGTCTTCCACGAAGTTTCAGTTGCCAACCTCTTTAATGAAGGACTAGCCCATTCCATTTCCTCTATTTTATCCAAAATCTTATTTTTTTGATAAACAGTAATGCAGAGTCTAAGTCATCAAAAATTTTAGGACCATCAGGAAGGAAGATTTTTAGCTTGGCAGGAAACAGAAGGTAGGTTTTAAACTATGCTTTTTTAAGCTCCCTTATTAATGGCAGAAAAACTTTTCTTTTAGTTATTACCAAGGAAGAATAATCATTGTCAAAACGCACAGTTGTCTCATTAATTTTAACAGGAGCTTTAGCCCAAGCAGATTTAAGAACCATCTCTTTATCAAAAGATGATAGAAATCTAACGATAACTGATCTAGGATACTTTTTGTTAGAGTTAGTATTAGCTATAGATCTATGGGCTCTTTCGATACCAAAAGAGAATGCTTCTGGTAAGTCTAAAGTTTTAGGGAACCATGTTGTTTAAAAAGAAGTAATATTGTTACCTTCAATATTTTCTGGCAGTCCAAAAATCTTAATGTTATTGCACCTAGATCTATTTTCCAGGTCATCAAGCTTTGTTTGTAGATGTGTATTTTGTTTCAGCAAAAACTCAATGTTGATTTCCTCTTCTTGGATTCTATTTTCCATGTCATTTACAGTCTCTTCTATGCCTGTAATCTGGATCTTCTGTTGTTGCAAGTCTATATGTAACAAGCCTATTTGTTTTGTAGTTTTTTCTATGAAGGTATCAATTTTAGTATCCAGTTTATCCATCTTAGCAGTAAGTTGCTGGATTGTAGATATCAGAGACTGAAGTTCTTTCTTGATGTTGGAGTCTTGAGAATTTGTCTTACTGGAACTCATTTCAAACAGAGAAACTGACAGGAAAATTTCCAAGATGATTTCTGACAGGAATATTTTTAAAATTTCCTTTCTTTTTTAGATATAGTTCAAGAAATAGATAAAACAAACATATTTAGAAAGAAAATTACTTCATAAATTAATTTTTTAAGTAATTATTTCCTGTCAGTGCAGTGAAATTGGTGGAGCTGAAGAAATCTGCTGCTATCCTGTGTTCATCCTTGGCCACGCCCCCCAAACCATGTATCTTGACTCCTCGATGCCCCACCGTTGCACTCTAAAGCATGTACCCTCTCCGACACCAGACATTCTAACTGCAGTTGACAGCTACAATCAGTAATGGCGAGTATTCCCGGCTATGCAGCTTAAATATGCAGCATTTCCCACACTTTTCTGTGATTGGCCATTTATGAATTTTCTCGGCTGACTGCAGCCCTGCTTAGCAATGGTTAATCCACCTTTTATTACTATATATATGTTAACAGGGATGTTTATTCTAAGCTGCCGTGGCTTAGTGGTTCATTTCTTTGATTATGGTGCACAGTGTCCTGGGTTCAAACCTTATCATTGCTTTTTATTTTAATACTGTCCAGACAGGTTGGGGGGCTTGACTGTGTTTAAGCAACTTTGCTCCACGTTGCCCGACGGTGCGCGGGTCGGTGCGTCGCACACCTCTGCGCAAACTGATTACACTGGGTATAGCGCTATTTAGCTATGGGCAACTACATTGCGCTGGGTTAGGTGCAATTTAGTTATGGGCAACTACACTGCGCTGGGTAAAGCACGATTTAGCTATGGGCATCTACATTGCGCTGGGTGAAGCGCTGCTTAACTGCGGGCAATTTTATATTGGGATCCTTTAAAATTTTTATTTATTCACTGATACATTAGCCATTTCACTGCATTTTAGTTATGTTTAAACATATATGTTGGGTATTATTCCATATACTGATTTAAAAATTAAATACGACAGGGACTCGAACCGTGAATGCCTCTTCTGTGTGTGAATGCTCTACCATTACACTATTGCTATTTCGTGTGATTTGCATACACATTCTTTCTTATGCTCTTCCATGTGGGAATTGTTGACTGTAGCTAAGCAATGGGCACACACACGCACACATGCGCAAATATGGGCAGCTATTTTGGGTATTTAAAATAAATTATGATTATGCGCTTTAGATGTGTGATGGCGGGTTACATTATCAGGCAGTGAGGTGTTGGGTGCGGGGACAATTGAGCGGACTTGCTCTTGTTTATTTGCTTGACTTTTAAACACTTGCAGGGGCGTGGACATTTGGACTGCTCGGCAGTCGGACATGCCCCCTGCTTTCTTACACGGTCCGTGTAGGACTTACGGTTGTGTCAGTGTGCCCTCATGCATATTCATGGCACGCTGACATCATACCGTTCAACTGCAGCCTCCAAGTAAGACTTAGTAAGTCTTACATGGAGGATTCGTGAATCCGGGGGGTTGTTTCACAAATATTGATGTAGTTGATTTGTTCACATCTATTCCTCATCATGAAGGGATGAATTTATTTTATGAAGCAATAAGGAAATTGACAATCTTGAATGATACAATGGCAAACTTTGTTATGAGTGTGATGGAAAATATTTTGGTAAGCATTTTTTTTTTTACTTTTGAAGGAGAATATTTCAAACAGAGTAAAGGAGTGGCGATGTATGCAGGTTGTGCACCCATACATGCCAAATTGGTCCTTTATGCTTGGGAATCCAAATGTGTTTTTAATACAGAATTCTCTAAACAATGGGTTACATACTCCAATTTTTGGATGGCATTTTTATTTTGTGGAAGGAGACATCACAGCAACCAGTACTTTTTGTTGAATATTTAAATAGTGCTACCCCATAATTTCAATTTACTTCTACCCTGTCAGACAGTATAGATTGCTTGGATGTAACGCTGTCGAAGGATAGAGAAAATTTTACCACTGTATCCAAAATTTATAGGAATGACACATTTTCAAACAGCTGTTTAGACTATCAAAGTAACCATCCTAGTTTTAATAAAATGGACATTTTAAAGCCCAGCTAGTAGTGTAGCTAGGAAATGTTCTATCCTGAGAAATTTTGAAGCAGAAGTGAGCAAAATAACAGAAATATTCATGGAAAAAGGATACCCCCAACTTTTGGTACAGAATATTTGTGATGAAGTCAAGTCTAGGTGAGGAACAAACTACAATCCACTTTCAGAAGACAACAGTCCCTTAAATTGTTTTAATAGAGGGGTAGGCAATACACAGATTTATAATAGAAGTATGATGGTTCCCTTTGTGTCTGGTGCAAGAGAAATCAAAGATATTATCACCAAAAATTGAGTTATTTTTACAGGAAACCCAGAAATTATGAAGGTTACAGGTTATCAACCCCATTTTCTATATAAAGGTGGAAAGAATAGTAAATATCTGTTTGAACATGTTAGGATGAATCCAACCCTTCCCTCCAGGGGTACCACTTGATGTGGTACATGCAAACAGTGTTCTTACATTTTGCAAATACAGTCTATATCCCTACAAGGTCTACCCTTTGTTATTAAGTTAAAGAAGGGGAATTGTAATACCAAATGTATAGTTTATATTGCAGTTTGTAACAAATGTGGATTATTTTATGTTGGAAAAACTGAGAGACAACTGAGAAAGAGAATTTATGAACATTTGTACGCCATCTCTAAAGCAAATCTTAATAATTCTCTTTATAAACATACTTTGGCAGGCCAGGGTTTCAGAATGTATTTATTTATTTATGTAACATTTGTTTGCCAGGATAGTCCAACTGGACAACAAGTGTTCATTTTCAGTGGAGTCCTGGGGAGAAAAACTCCATAAGTTTACAGAGAGAAGAAACATTTGCAAAAGAGACATTACAGAGTAGTAGCATGCAGACTGTAGACTTTACAGCAGTTAGCATACAATTAGAGGATATTACCCCTTTTGGTTGAAAATACAAGTGTACAAAATATACAATGAGAGTAGATAAGAATCTGGTAGAGCATTGCAAGATATTTCACAACTGAATAAGAATATATAAATGTCTAAATTTCCATAAAAGTTCATTTTGGTATTTTGGATGTGGTTCCATGTAACTTTAGAGGTAGATTGTGGGAACTGGATTTAGAAATCAAAAAGTTACAGTGGCAAATAAAGTTACATGCTACTTTTTTCCCATGGATTAATGAGAACTTTTTAATACTTCCTATTTTAAGAAATAAAGCCCTAGATTTAGGAAAGGATGTTTTTATAGGGTGTCATTTTAATATGGGCATTTCCTATTATTTTACATTTAACATGCATTTTTTTACATGTGATAGCATGGTGTAAAGTGTTTGTATGGGTAATTCTTTAATAAAAAGAGTTAAGCTTTGTTTTATATATTTTTATAGGTTGTTACAATAATTTAGTTCAACATCAAAGGGTAGGCACTATTTTCCTAAGTGCAAGTAACATTTATTGTTTTTTATATGTATAAACAATAGTATTTGTTTTTTGGTATGTATGTTTTTTATTATGAAGTGTCTCTTTAAGATGATACGTTTTTAATTAGATAATTGATATTAATGTCTTTCATAAAGGCTTCCATTTGAAATAGTTTTAATGTTCTGAAGAAGTCCTAGTTATTGTTTAGGGAGAAAAGTGCTTGACGTTTAATACATTTCTTTAAGCCTTCAAGAGATTTTTTATTTGTGATTTATATATTTATTTTAACTTCTTTTATTTGTCTTTCTGTTCGGCCCATTGTGGCTTTTTTCTATATTCATAGTCAGTTTTAAGCCATTCAATACGCTGTTTTTATTTGGGAAGCACTGGTACAGACCCAGTTTAGATTTGTCCAAGGGAGGTCTTGCCTGCTCAGTCTGATGGACTTCTTCAAGAAAGCCACAAGGACCTTGGATAAGGGTAAAAGCTTATCTAGGCCTGGCCAAAGCTTTCAACACAATCCCCCACTCAGACAGCATAGATAAACTTACTGAGTTAGGCATAAACCCCTACATCGTCAGATGGATAGCAAACTGGCTCACTGACAGGACACTTGTTGGCTGGATAGGTGAATCCACCTCCAGTAAGAAACTGCTTACTACTGGTGTCCCACAGGGCTCAGTGTTGGGATCCCTCCTCTTTGGTATACACTTCTCATATGCGAAGGCCAGTGATGAGGGCTTATGGCTCAGCAAGTTCGCCGGCAACTGTAAGCTGGAAGAATTCATTGAATCCCCAAACAATGTTATAAGTAAAGGCATAGTATCAAGATCAAAGGAAGTCATAGTGCCATTGTACTCGGTCCTCATCAGGCCCATAATTGAGTACAATGCTTATTTATTTATTTAATGCATTTATTAACCGGGAAAGTCCACTAGGCCTAAAAAGAGCCCATTTTCAGTGGAGGCCCATGTAGAAACGCTCCACATTAATTACATACAATGGTAAAAATGTTAATACATAGAACAAAGTATTATGGGCAATAGTTTTACTTTCATTAATTACATGCAAATATTATTGTTTATTACATACAAAAAGTAAAAATGTTAATACGTAGAACGATGTTTTACAAAGTATTATGGGCTGTACTTTTACTTTCATTAATTACATGCAAATGGTGTTTAATTACATACAAAAAGTAAAAATGTTACTACGTAGAATAAAGTATTCAGCGTAGTATGTTCGTATTTAAAGAAAGTAATAACAACAAGAGTGACAATGTTTCAATCAGTTATAAATATGTAAGTAAATATGGCATGCATTCGAACTAACGCATGAGTATAAATATATTTGCAGAGTTCTTATCAGAGGAGAGTTGATTTCAGGGTAGAAAGGAGGTGACGGAAGGGCTAAGAAGGAAGGGTCAAGTTAAGGTGATAGCAAGGAGTCAGTATGATAGAGACGAGGAGAGGAGTTATTTGTCGTTGAGTAGTTAAGGTTGAGGCTCCGTAGACAGAGGTTAGGTGCTGGGGTTTATTTGTTGGGGTGCAGGACCACAACCAGTGAGATTAGAGATGTAGGTCAAGTGATTATTTAAAGGAGGCAAGATTGTTTATAGTCCTGAGTGACTAAGGGAGATTATTGCATAACTTGGAGACAGCATGAGAATACAGCATTTGGCTGGCTTAGAGCCTGGGTTTCTCGACAGACAGTAGCATTTTATTTTCAGATCTAAGATGGCAATTAGGATGATACATGGACTGTATGGAGGAGAGGGAAGGGAAGGTTTCTGGTTGGTAGATTATCTTGTGGGCTGTAGTTAGTTGTAGATAAGTAAAATGGTGAGGGGATTCTAGCCAATTTAGTTGATGCAGAGAGGAGCAGTGGTGGGTAGAAAATTTGGCATTTGTAACAAATTTAGCAACTTTGTTGTAGCAAGAGTCTAGTTTAGCTTTTAAGGAGGATTGTAGATTGGTGAGGATAGGGATGCAGTATAGAAGAGCCGGTAGCAGGAAGGATGAAGCCAGGGCCTTTTTTGCGGAGAGGTTAAGAAAACAGTTGTGTCTATAGAAGACACCTAGCTTTTGATGTTTTTTTTTGTATGTTGCTTTGGATGTGAAGGGCAAAACTTTAATTTGTCATCAATAATGACACCTAGAAATTTGGTACGAGGAACAACTTCAATGATGGTGTTGCTATGGGAATGAACAGGGAATAGTGACTTGTCAACAGGGCAAGATTATTAGGAGTTTTGTTTTACTGGGGTTAAGAGCGAGATGATTCTGAGACATCCAGGATTCAGTGGAGGTAAATGATTCTTTGGTAAGATGTTGCAATACAGTGGCAGATTTATAAGAGCAGATGATAGTCGAGTCATCTACATATTGGATGACAGTACTGTCGGTAAAGTGTTATGAAAGTCATTAACAAATATAATGTACAGGAGGGGACCCAGAATTGAACCTTGGGGAACACCTGTATTTGTTGTGATGAAAGGGGAAGAAGAATGCTGCCACACAGTGGATTGTTACCTATTGCTAAGATAGTTAATAAACCATTGTAGGATGGGGGGATAGGCTGAGGTTAGAGAGTTTAGTAAGCAGCAGGGAGTGGGAAATAATGTCAAATGCCTTTGATAAATCAAGAAAGAGTGCAGAGACTAAGGAGCCAGCATCTTGAGCTCTATTCACTGTGTCCAAGAAAGAACTAAGGGCAGTGTTTGTGCTATGTCCAGGCCTAAAGCCATGTTGAGTGGGAGAAAAAAAATGGTATTTTACCAGATGACTTAAGAGCTGAGTGTGAATGCACTTCTCTAGTATTTTAGAGATGGGGGAAAGAATTGAGATAGGACAGAAGTCTGAGATGTCTAAGTTGTTGCTGTCTTTATGAAGAGGGAGAACAAATGCTTTCTTCCATATCAGGTATACAAAATTCTTAAATGGACCTGTTGAGAAGGATGCTGATAGGATATGCAATGGAGGAGGCTGCTAGTTGTAAGTATTCTGCAGGTAAGTTATCTGGGGGTATTGGTATATGGTTTTAGTTTATGAAGAAGTTTGTGGATGGTGGATGTAGGGTGGCCATGAGAAAATAGGTAGGGAATTTGATGGGGTGGATACTGATGCTGTTGCTTGTGGGTCTGGGTTGATGGGTGAAAGGGTAGTAGTAAGTTTGGCGATGGTGTCAATAAAGTATGTATTAAAGAGTGAGGCTAGCTCTGAGGGTGTTTTTTCTAGGTTTGGGCATGGGGTATTGTTAGTTCCTGGATGGAGCAGAGAGTTGATTGCTCCCCAGAATTTCTTGGGGTTTTGTCTATGCTGGTCTTGGATAGCTTGGAAGTATTCATTTTTGTTTTTGACAACTAAGCATTTAGCCTGATTGTGAAGTTGTTTGTGTTGAATGAGGTTGAAAGGTGTTTTGTTTTTTTTGCCAGGTCTTCCATGCTTTTTCTCTAGAGGACATGACTTCCTTCAGCATGTACAGAAGAGGGCACTTACACCAATTGGAGCATGCCTAGAGGTTTCACACTTAAAAATACAAAGGGTATGATTCATATCTTATGCAGACCGACTAAAGGCCCTATCCCTTTACTCCTTCTTGGATCATTTATTGAAAGGAGACTTATGATTTACCTACTTAGCATTCTCTGATACAGCCCTGATGAAAATGTTACTTATTCACAGGAAAAGAATTATACAAGGGTTACTCTTTCCACGGACCTGTACCTTATTTGTGACTCTAACAGAACTTGCTGGAGAAACAGATTCATATCCCAAAGCCTACCTTGTTTATGGAATAAACTGCCCATCTTCATAAAGCAAAGCAAAGCTCTTCCCTCACTATCTTGAAAAAGAATTTGAATAAATGGATAGGGAACCGTAAATTCACTCACTGGATACTGCCCATGTTTTTCATGGACTGAGGTAGTCCGTAAAATGACTCAGGGCTCCAAAACCCAAAGATCTACTACTCTGATACTACCCCATCACATATCTGGGTAATTTTAATACAATACTGTCATATCCTGGGTATTATTGGCTAGCCTTTTAAAGACTCTTGTGCCATTAGCCTAGTAATCACCTATGAACTTATATATCTATGGACCTATGAACTTGTGACTGTATGAATGCTTGTGCCATCTGGCTAGATGTTATTAATTCATTAACACCTAGTCATGTTCTGCTTTCTACCGTGCTTCTTCCAAGACTAGATTTCATTCCAGATTCATCAGTTGCTGATTACATCATTAAGCACAGTCCAAATTTACAAACTCAGCTGCTTACCAGACATTTATAGACTTTAACCACATTATACATATTTTTGGTAATATAACATTCACCACTACATAGAAATAAAGTTTAGAATGGATCCTTAAATACTTTTAATTGACATCCCCCAACAGGCAGGCATATTTCTTCAGAAAGTCAGTGGGTCTACAAACACCTGTAGTTTCAACCTAAATTAGCACCAACCAATTAAAAATATTTGCTGGAGGGGTATGTTCCTAACTCAACATATTCACAGCCTGTTGAATGAATTTCAACTGAAAGTCAAGTAAAGTACTTATTTATCTGCCATTAATGCTAGTCTACATAAATGGATGGGAAATAGAAAGTCATGTGGACACCCCCCCCCAAAATAAAAAACAAATTAAACACAGTTCCTCTTATGGGATCTATACTGACATAAAATCTCAGTTAGTGAAAACACAAATCATCATAACTAAAACTCCTAAAATTCAGAATATTGTCACCATATGAAATTACAAAACAGGATTTAACATTCATTGGGGGGTTGTTACACTATAACATTCAATGTGATGGCTCTGTTACACATCCACAATTTCAATGTTTTATATTAGGGGTCACACTAATTCAGAGAAAGGGGAATTGTTAAACTCGTATTTCCTTCTAGTTAAATGTCACTTGCATTGTGTTATTTATTAACTTTAATACTATATTAAGCATTTAATGGGTGGCTTACATTAAAATCAGACATTTTTGCCACATGTCAATGGACGTTTTAATAAATTAAAATTTTTAGCTCATAGAATTATTTTTATCTTTATAACAGTATATGCTTGTTTGGTTTC
The DNA here is from genome assembly GCF_019279795.1 of Protopterus annectens. NCBI lineage: Eukaryota > Metazoa > Chordata > Ceratodontiformes > Protopteridae > Protopterus > Protopterus annectens. Next base: position 1,150,797,519 of record NC_056726.1, on the reverse strand, counting down.
TTCAGTTGTCTTCTGTATCTGGAGAATTCAACAGGACTGTTTACAACGAACTTCAAAATATTCTTTTGGAACAGTTTTTGTTCATAGGTTCATAGGTTCATAGGTTCATACTAGGCTATCTGCCCTAGGGCACTTATAAGCCTAGCCAGAGTGTGTGTGGCTTTCTCCACCCCTTGGAATGAGAATACTATGCCCATTTAGGGTTTAGTTTACTGTGCCTCTGTCTAGTAGTGACACAGAGACGACCCCCAGGGTAAACCTACGATCTCCCATCCACTCATCAAGATTTCTCTTGAAAAGAGTCAGTGGGAGCTCTGCCTAACATGGACTGGGATTCTGTTCCAGAGTGTAGGGAGCCTCTGGGTTATGAATCTGTCCCTCCAGCATGTCCTATTTATTTCTGTGTTGAGGTTCAAATCTCTCGCTCTCGTGGCTCTGGTGGATTTGGATTTTCTGAGGTGGAGCATGTCCATTAATTCCGGATTGGACATGGCCTTGTACATCAGGCATAGATCACCTCTGAGTAGGTGGTATGCAACTGAATAGAGCTGGAGTTTCTTCAGCCGGGCAGCATATGACATATGTTTGAGACCCTTGATCCTCTTGGTGAGGTACTTTTGGGGTCTTTCTAACTGCTGCAGGTGTCGGGTAAGGTACATCCCAAGTGGGGCATTGTACTCAATTATGGGCCTGATAAGGGAAGAGTATAGGGGCACAATGACCTCTCTTGATCTAGATGTGAATCCTTTCATGATAAGGTGGGTAATATAGAAGGTCTTCCTAACCACCTTGGCAATGTGAGTGTCAAATGAGAGGTTACTGTCAACTTGGGTCCCTAGGTCCCTGATTACTTCTTCCATACTTAATGGATTACCACCTATGTGGTAATTTGTGGGTACTTTGTTTTTCCCAAAGGGTATGACTATACATTTTTTGGCGTTCAGATTAAAGCCATGGCTCTGGCACCAGTTATCCATTTATATGAGGCCTTTCTGAAGGATGCTTGTGTCCACTGGAGTATCAATTATGGCACCCAGTTTGCAGTCATCTGCGAACTTTGTCAGCCACAATTCTCCTATGTTTGCTTGCACCTCGGAAAAATAAATGCCGAACAAGAGGGGTCCCAGGACCAAGACTTGTGGGACACCGCTTATGACTGGCTTAGAGTCTGACATGGCACCAGCAATTCTGACCTTGTGGGTTCTGTCCTTGAGCCAGTTTGCAACCAATCTTATGACATATGGGTTTACATTTAAGACAGTGAGCTTGTCTATGATGCCTGAGTGGGGTATTGTGTCGAAGGCTTTTGCAAGATCAAGGTAGGCTGTGTGAACTGCCTTACCCACATCAATGGCCTTAGTGACTGTTTCAAAAAAGTCGACCAGGTTCAAAAGGCAGGATCTGCCCTTGACAATGCCAAATTGGGTATTATCCAGTGTCTGTAGGTCCCCAAAGTCTTTGTTTATGAGTTCCATAATGATCCTCTCCATAGCTTTGCAGACCAGGCTCGTCAAGCTTATGGGGTGGTAATTTCCAGGGTCCATAGAAGCACCTCCTTTGTGGAGTGGGCCCACTGTTGCTGTACGCCATTCTTTGGGCACGTATCCTGTAGTAAGGCTAAGATTAAACAGCAGCCTTATGTGTGGGTTTAGTTCCTCTTGGAGTTCATGTAGCACGCAACCCGGGACACCGTCTGGTCCCATTGATGCTGTGTTTTTAGCTTTGGAGAGGGCGGCTCTCAGCTGGGTGTCTGAGATGTCAGACTGGCTACACTCTGCTGGGATAGATATTTCTCCTTTTGGGGGGGGGGGGAATTTGCACTGAACCTGTCTGCCAGTATGTTGGCAATGTCTGTGGGTTCAGTGTATTTTTTGTCATTTTGGACTAACTCTGAGCATATCTGGGAGTTTCCAACCAGGTTTCTAACATAACTAAAAAATGCCTTGTGATTGTCTTTAGTGTCTTTTGCGATTTTTCTCTTAAAGTTGGCCTTGGATGATTTTATGAGTGATCGTAGTTTTTTGCTAGTACTGATCAGAGATGCCTTCCCTTTTGGGGATTTTACTCTGTCATGTAGTAGCTTCCTCCTCCTGTTGTAAAGCTTGTTTATGGCTGGGGTCCACCAGATAGGATGCCTGCCTTTGGGGGAATGGGTCTTGGTTTTATTTGGGATTGCATGATCCATGCATTCTTGAAGGTGTCCATAGAAAGCATTTATAAAGGATTCAGTGGTGTGGGCTGTGGTTTCCACTGGCCCAGGGGCCTTGAAGGATACCACTTCAGTCTTAAGAAGTGTGAAGTCAGCTTTTGAGAAATTCTTCACTGTGGTCTTTTGTGCTGGGGGTGGGGGCGGGATATGGATTTCCAGTTAGATTAATTTATGGTCTGATCTCACCAATGAGGGGTATACTTTCGGTGTAGAGCATTGTGTCCCCATGTTTGTGATGATCAGGTCTAGTATATTATCTCCTCTTGTGGGAGTGGTGACTAGTTTTTCCATCGCATTTGAGTTCATGAATTCTAGGAACCTTTGGGCTAGGGTGTTGGGGCTTGAGTAATGCTCCCAGTCTACGTTTGGGTAGTTGAAGTCTCCCAATATGATGGTATTTGGAGAGACAGTCATACTCTCCAGTGTCTTCAGGAAGGCTGAGTGGGGTTCCTGAGTTTGAGAGGGTGGTCTGTAGCATGCTACAAACTGTAGGGCAGTTTTGCCTACGGTTAGTTGCACCTGGATGGTCTCCGAAGCTTCGTGCATTGCCACTAACCTGGAGGTGTGGGTATCTTTGATGAATATGGATACTCCCCCTCCTTTTGTGGTTCGGTCCAAGTTTTGAGGCCGAAAAGCATGATATGAGGTATAACCTAGTAGTGCTGGGGTGCTCTCAGGAGCCATGAACCAGGTTTCAGTCACTGCACAGACATCGATGTTCTCCATACTGAGGAGGGCTTCGAGAGTGTGCATCTTGAGGTTTAGACTTCTGGCGTTGAGCAGCACTACCCTTAGTTTTTTTTCCACTTGTGTTTTCTAGGGAGGTGGGTTTGTCTTTTGAGCCTTGCCTAAAAAAGGCACTATGGGGGTGGCAAGAGCCTTGGCCAATATCTGAAAGCCCAGGGGTGACAGGTGCAAGCCATCCCTTGCGAAGCAGCTTGGCTTGTCAAGCATTTCATCCCAAGCAGACAGACATTGGATCCCCTTAGAATGACACCAGTAATTGAGCCAATTATTAAAGCTGATCATTTTGTCTTTGTACTGTGGCATCATTCTTGGTGAGGGTAAGCTGCTGCTCAGGGTCAGGGTCATACCGGCCTGGGCTACATAATCTGAGAGCTCCTCTGTGTCTCTTTTCACGTAGTCCAGGGAGGTACGTCTCAGGTCATTCACACCGGCATGGACAATGACTGAGTCATATTTGTACTTGCTTTAGAGTGACCTGAGTGCTTGTGTTATGTGGTGGATTCTAGCGCCCGACAGGCAGCTTACTGTAACCTTTTCCTTGTTCAGTCTGGTGAGTGGGACATCAGTGTGTCTGACTATGGAGTCACCTATTACAAGTGTATCAGGCATGTTGTTCGGCCTTAAGGGCTGTGACTGTTTGGCACACTGACTTTGTGAACTATGTGTTGCATGTGCTATGTTTTGAGGTAGTGGTTGCTTGGATGTCTGCTTTGGAGGTCTCTGTTGTTTTGGTAGATTTTTAATTAGAGCCTCCGAGTATGTTTTTGGGTGTTTATGTGTTTGGTTTGTAGTTGTGATAGGTCTGTGAGACTGGGTTTGTGGTGCGTGTGGTTACCTTCTCCTCCTGACTGGTTTTGCCAGTACTGAGTCGAGGGAGTTCAGCCTCCAGTTTGGCTATATAGTTGCATCTCTCACATATATTTGTATTTGTTGGGAGGAGGAGAGGGTTGTCTGTGTACATGAGGCAGTTGTAACATTGCCTCAAGATTCCCATATTCATCAGCTGAACTGGAGAGGATGCCAGTAATTGACCCTTCAACATGCTAGAATAGTGTAAGGGATTGCTGTGTAACTGAGTCAGAAAGGACCTATAGGGAAATGGGTACTCAAGGGGATTGTAGGTGGATGTAGTGCTTTCTTTTTGTTTAAGAGTGCTTTACCTGTGTAAAAATGCTTTAGGAGCAAGTGCTGGGCTTTTCAGATAGATAATAGACTGTTTAGATTGAAAGTAGAGCAGTTCTAAGGGAAAAACTGAAGAGCAGACTTAGCGGAGCCAGAAATAGTTTAAACTTGATTAACCGGCGCTGCCCGATGCTGTGCTATGTGCAACTTCGCGAAAAAGCTCGCTAAAGCACTATGCACTATGGCTTTACTTGGACACATTATTTCAAAACCTTCTCCCTATAGCACTTGACTCTGTTTTTTACAATCTGTATTTTATTGCGAAAGGACTGATTATCACAATCCGGATGTTCATCCTCCCAAAACTTCAGTTTCATAATACTTGACTTGTAAATATGTTTTTGATACTATATTCTGTCTTCCCAGTGAATGACATATGATCATGGTTCAGTTGTTTCTTCCAGCTTTTTCAGCTGCACACTACAAAGATTCCCACATTTTTTGTATCCTTACCTTGTCCATCACTGAGCAACAGGTCCAAGCTGTCTGGAAAATAGCCCATATCATTCCATTACATAAAGGTGGCAGCTCTATAGAGATTTCCAACAAATGTTCAATTCCTATCCTCTGGAAAAATGCATCCATACCCAATTCCTCCACTATCTCCTTACTAACAATCTACTATTCAAAGCTCAACATGGATTCGCCCACACCATAGTACAACTACTGCCCCACTAAGCTTCTAACTCTGTCAAGCTTCTCAGAAATGAAGGTAACCTATTCTCATCTATCTTTCTGGACCTCTCAAAAACATTTGACACAGTCTCACACTCCAGATTGTTAAACACACTATCACAATTTAAAACTAACCACTCCACACTCACCCGGTTCCAGAGCTATCTCACTGGGAGGCAGCAAGCAGTCAAATGGGTTATCTCCCTCACCCCACTGCTGTCAGTCACCTTAGGGGTCCCACAGGGATCCATTCTTGGCCCTCTTCTTTTCACATTATTCACTAATAGCCTATATACTGCCACTAATGAAGCCAGGTTAATACAATACACTGATGACTCTACCTTAGTTTGTACAGCCCCAACACTCCACCATCTTCAGGAAATAACATAGCAAGCCTTCTCTATAATAGAAACCTGGCTTACCAATGCCCAATTTATACTCAATCCCAACAAAAAAAAACTCATCCTGTTTTACCATACAAGATCTCTACACCCCTCTTCTCTATTCAAAATCACCTCAGCAAACAATACCATTATTACCCCAGTCCCCCACACCAAACTCCTGGGAGTAGTAATAGACCAAAACATGAACTTTGACCTCTACATAAATCAAACAATCAAAAAAGTCCACAAAAATGGATAGCCTGTACAGGAGCAAACTTTTCCTCACAGACAAATACAAAATCTCCATTCTCAGAACCCACCTTCTCTACATTCCTATATGCATCTCTCATCCTTAGCAACCTCAAGAAAATGTGCATGAATAAAGTAAATGGCTGCTATAATAAAATAGCAAAGTTTGCTACAGATGCCAGCTACAGATACCATCACTGTCAAGCTCTCAAACAACTCTCATTGCTAGAATTCCCCAACCTACTAATTATTAATCAGCTCTCCATGGCCCACCAAATACTCAACCAACCTGAAAAAGAACCTGCTCTCAAAGGCCTACTTACTCACTTTTCCAATAACCGGACCCTGCGCTCCAGTAACAAAAACCTATAAAACGTCACTAAAAGTAGCAATAATGCTGGCGACTCCTATACTCAAACAGTATCACCAAAATCTGGATGTCCCTACCCATCGCTAGTAGATTCACCTCTGGCATCATCAAGTTTAATAAATTACTAAAAGATCATCTAACAACTACCTGGCTCTACTCATATATTAACCTGGATAACTTTCCCTCACACAGATATAACTGTGATGCAGTCTTCTCTATAACTTCTCTAATTACACTTCTATCCACTCTATAACTCCTGTATCCTCCTTCTCCCTTATCTATATCCCTTTGTCTTCCTCACAGTTGTAAACTGTATTCTGTTAGATGACATACTAAATGTAATGTAAAATTCAAGACGTACTGCATTTGGACTTTACCTATGTGTTATTCACATCTCTCATGTATATATTTCTGTTGATTAAGCTCCTATGTATATATATTGCCTTACTGATCTCTGCTAGACTGTAAGTAGATACATATATAGCTGTATAGTAAACTTTTTTTGCTGTACTTGGCATGTATTAGTAAAAATGTACTTTGCTGGAGCTTTTCTCCTCGGGCCTCCACTGAAAATTGACATTGTTGTCTAGTCAGACCATCACAGTAAACTAATGTTAAATAAATAAAATAAAATCACTTGTAAATGTGGAAGTCTTCTATCATAGTGGCTCTTCTTTATCTGCTGATTTCTTTCTGCCTTTTCCTTTGCTTTGATTTTCAGACATTAGCAATGCAGCTGAAGTAGATGATCTGCTTTCCAGCTCTGCTGTTCAGCACTTCATCCAGTTAGTGATTCAGTTATTGCAGTGGGTGTAGATATTTTTTTTGTTTGTTTATTTATTTATTTGTTTATTTTTATTACTAACTAGGTAGATGGGTTGGTGAACTATCCTTTCCTAGTCATGACCTATGCTGATGAAGAAGTGATTTCCAGTCGGATCTGATAGAGAAGACTGCATCACCG
>NC_056726.1:1150348240-1150465740 GCF_019279795.1 Protopterus annectens | reverse complement strand
CTTTTCCCAGTTAGGGGTCGCCACAGCGGAACTTCGGTCCGCTAATGATTGGTAGTTGATTTTTACGTGCCGAGTTACCAGCCCTGACACACAACCTTCAACGAAGGTACACCCATTCATGCATGTCTCCACGCAGAAGATGCTCTAGCTGAGAATCGAACCGGACAGCGTCTTACTGTGAGGCAACAACGCTACTGCAGCACCACCACCGCGGTAGTCTTACTATGTAATATTAATATTAATTCAAATAGTAGTGTGACCAACAGCAAGGCTACTAGGAGAGGCCCACACAGTGTCACCAAGTAAATATGCAAATACTCTCAAAACTTAAATGCCTCTACAAAGATCAGCCACAATTTAAGGTTTAATATATTTAATAATAAGTAATAAAAGAACAAGAAAATACTAAATATATATTCACAGTGACATTAGAGTTCAAAACACAGGAGATATTTAAAATAACATTGTAGGACAGGCTCAGATAAATGAAAGAAAATGATAGCTAAACTAAGCTTCACCATATTCCTGACTGTATCTAAGAGAATTACTATTTATTTATTTATTTACATTTGTTAACCAGGTAGTGTACAACTGGGCCATGGGGCTATATATAACTATAACCTAAAACATACTAACAGAGCAAGTCAGATGTGATAAATGGTTCTTGTTGTTGTCAGGTCCAAGGCAGAATGCAGAATGGCCTGTCTAACTAAAAGACTTCTCAAACTAATACCTAAATTATTACTGCTGGAATAGCTTGCAGAATGACATAATCTCTAGTCATCTGACTTCTATTTCCCAGGCAAACCCCCATTGCTGGCAGCAATGAGCATCTACCTGTAAAAATATGCAGACAAGGGCTTTTGCTCAGATATTTGGGAGGTACTAGAAGTCATAAAACAATTGTATTCCTTCATGCTTCCAAAGTAGCAATTAGTTCATCCGAAAGACAATACAGAAAGCTTCCTAGTACAGACTTTGTGACTCTAGCTGCATTGAAACATCTTTATGGCCTAGCCTGTAAAGTAATTTAATTTCAAATATTTTTCTAAAGTTTGCTGGACTGAAGTTAACCCTCTGGTTTCCTCTGTCAACATATACATTTAAACAGTTACAATAGTGGATATACATTTCTGTTGTCTTCCAGTAAGGCACACTGTGGATACATTTTAAGCACAAGCGTTTTACAATTGCTTTTTCAAGGCAACCATCTGTACAGAGCAGTTTGATATACACATAGCATATGGTTCTAATACATTTGTAACACAAGCATCTTATATAAATTAGTTTGATATTCACAAATGACATATAATTATTTTCAAAATTTCACCTAGCTTTGCTAGCAGTAACTCTTTTCATCAAAGACCATACTGCTGTAACCACAGTACTGTCTCAGATATGACAGGCAGCATTCAAGTCCATCATGGACAAAATAGTACTAATTCTAAAAAAAAATCAAGAACTGGAGTAAAACATTAATGGTTCACATTTAACTATTCACTAACGGGCTGAATTGTTTTCAGATATTTCTCAATCTGAATTAGGTAAACATAATGATTTCTGCCCAGTTACTCCCCAAGAATATAATTTGAATTCCAACATACATTATACAGACAACTCTTGCTAATACACCATTCCTTAGCATTTGCACTCATATTATTCAGTTCTGCAAACTTACTGAAAACAATATAAATTATCTAAAATTTTCTTTCAGACCACTTAGGCATTAAATTGTTTTCTTTCTTCTAGCTCTTGATACCTGACCTCATCAGACTTACGGTAGGTCTGTTAGCCTCTTTCTTCCTCAGAAAGCAGTGTCCATATATGGCCTTACTCATTCTTTTAAGACATGAGCTGATCACAGAGGCTATCATTCAGGCATACGACAGGGACGTCCTTTCTTGCTTAAGTCCCTAATACTACTTCCTGGTGATGTACGTGAACACCATTGTGACAGCAGAGGCCTGCAGTGTCATCTCCTTATGTGTGCATACTTCCACACAAGCAATAAAGGACATCATTACTGGGTGGGGAGGATGAAGTTCATGTCCAAAATCTGCTTCTACTGAGCGTCAAGCAAGTCTACACTTGTTCAGTGACAATGGATACATTTACTAGTCTTGTTGGATAGAGTACCTGAAGAACCATTGGAAGAATGTTGTAATATTGTTCAAGAAGAGGCAACAAAAATATTCCAAAAAGGGGAAAAAAAATCACAAAGATAAATTAGCTTTTTATGGGAGCTTCAGAAATGGCTAAGGAAAGGAGGAGAAAAAAAGTCAATGGAGATAGTGGAAAATTGTCAAACTAGACTTTCAGATTATAGCAAGAAGTCTAGTCCCTTAATTCTGTTCTTCAACCCCACAACATAATCATTTCAGCTTTTGTTAAGTTGTCATCTAGTTGGCCTGAAGATATTTTTGTTTTATTTATTATTTATTTATTATTAATTTACATCTGTTTACATTTGATTATCAGGTAGTGTCTGACTGGGCCAGTAGCCCATTTTCAGTGGAAACCCGGGGAGAAAATCTCCCAAAAAAGTTACTTAATTACACATTTTGTACAATGAGACAAAGAGAGGATACAAGCAATGCTAAACAGATATTAAAAATTACATGCAGCTAAACAGACATTAAAAATTACATACAGCTAAACACAAAATCAGGATATAACAATATATCATGAGTAATGAACATCAATTCAAGTTCAGAACAGTTTTTTATAAACATAAATCTATCGTAGGATGGTAGAAGTCAGATTGCCAAGATAATAAGAAGCCAAGCAAGAGAAAGTGAGTGTAGACAGAGTAAGGAAGGTGTGTGAACTCTTAGCCTGGGGATGTACAGGAGCAAAGCCAATGATTTGAGAAATATTCTTTTAGTAGCTGTTTGAAATTATGGGTATCAGGGATGGATAGAATATGCTGGGGAAGAGAACTCCAGGATTTGGCTATTTTATGGCAGTATAAGGAATCTATGTCAAAGTTATGGGTTTTGATTACTTTGAGCAATAATTTGTTTCAGCTGACGTGAGTGAACTGAGGTTAGTGTAGGGTTGGACAAGATCAGTTAGAGCAGGACAGTTGTCAGGTTTATGGATGACTGTATGAGCAACTAATAGTTGATTGAGAGATAGTAAGTTAGGAAGTTCAATCCAGTTTAGATAGTGAAGGGCACTGCAGTGATGTGATCTGTGAGGCTGGTTTGAGGCAAATTTGGCTATTTTATTATAGAAACATTCAAATTTATTCAAATCTGATTTACAGAGGTTGGTAAATATGTGGGAACAGCAGAGGGTGGATAAAAGGTAAGTTCTAGCTGTTGTACATCTGTCATGATTAATGAGATAGGGTTTTGACCTAGATAGAGCACCAAGAGTTATATGGACTTTTTTGATTGCTAATGCTATGTGTTTGTCAAATTTCAAGCCGTTGTCAAGAATAGCAGAGAAGTTTTGTTTGTTCTACTGGTTCTATTTTTGTGTCATTGGAGGAGTAGATGGAGAGAGGTGATTGCTATTTTTATAGTGGAATTGGTAAAGGCCATGGGTTTTGTTGGGGTTTAATATCAGTTGATAAGTAGTTTTCAATATTTTGGAGGGCAACCTGAGTTTTTCCCTTGAATTTCTTTGATAGTGGGGGCAGAGCAGATGAGGTAGGCATTATCAGCGTATTGAATGATTGAGGCAGGTTTGGCAGGGGAACTGAGGTCATTGGTAAAACTAAGGAAAGGGAGAGGGCAAAGGATGGAGCCTTGTGGGACACCAACAGTGATGGGTAGTTGGGGGGAGAATTTTGCATCCCACAACGTAGATTATTTTCAGTTAGAGAGATAGCTATGAAACCAACTTAGGGCATTGGGGCTGAAATTGTAAGAGGCAAGTTTTTTTAGAAGTATTTGATGTGATACAGTGTCAAAAGCTTTTGACATATCAATGAAAATAGCTCAGACAACTTGCCTTTTATTTTTGAGGTGATGTATGGTATTAATGAAACTTATAACAGCTGTGTTAGTACTATGTCTGGGTCGAAAGGCATGCTGAGTATTTTGAGTATTAGATTTCATTAATTAAATAATTCATTAATTAATTAATTTAATTAATTAATTAAATTCTACACTCTGTGATAAGAAGTTGATATCCTGCACCGCAAGTCATATCATGGCTCTGTTTTTGCTCACTGTATATTCGTAAATGCGTTGTATTGGGGAAGTAATATATTCTTCACAGGCTACACTGAACCAGGGTTTTAAATAGTCAACATCCAGTATTGCATGAGGAAGAAATTTGTTTAGCAGTTCTATTTTGTTTGATTTTTTTCCTCTTTACAAATAAGTGTTAAAACTAGTTGGTCTTTATTTCATACATATGTTAATCAAGTAAGCCCACTAGATAGACATATCTATTTACAGAGGCAATCTGGGAGCACTGTTTGGTCAAGCGACTTGCTCAGACTCACATTTTAGGTGCATGGAGATGGAAGGAAGCACATCCTGTACAACTGACTATAGTATGGAGCTCATTAACAGCTCAGAGCCTTAATCCTCGAAAATACCGTTTTTTTATAGTTAGCTCACAAAAAGAACGATTGTGCATACATAGTATTGACAATTAACAATAAAACTCAATGGCTTGGATAATCCTGAACAAAGAAAAAAAGGAATGAAGTTGGTAAAGGAAAGTGTAGGCTGGGTAAGAGTGGTTAGGCCATGTTTGCACTGGCGTGTTTTGAATTGTGGTCTAAATTTTGAGTAAGAGGAGAGGTCTTTAAGAAAGATAGTGACAGATTTCCATAGTCTGGAAGTTAGATTTGAAACTTCTTCTTTCAAGTTTGGTTTTCGGGGGTTGTAGAATAGGGCCAATGTGGAAATGTGTCCTTAGGTTATAAGAAAGAAGTTTTTGTGGTTAGGTTTACTGCATGGGAGGAGTTTTAAAGCATGTGAGGCAAGTAGGAGGTCTGCTTTGTGCTTTACCAGTAACCATTTGGCTTTACTGACAGTGAGACAGAGGTGTTCTTGAGGGGATGAATGTGTGATGAAATGAAAATATTTTATTTGTGATAGTATGTAGTTTGTCCATGTTCTTGCAGGAGGAAGCAGCTAAGATTGGATGACCATATTCAAGTTGAGCTAAAACCACTTTTTTGCAATTATCTTCTGTAGCTGGTTTTAAGAGGATAGAATAAATATTCTTGTTAGAAAACAGAAAATAGTTAATTTTTTGACTTAGAAGTCAAATGTTTGGTGAAACCAAATACTCAAGCATGTGAAAGTGATGAAGTTTCACATTTAGAGAGTTTCTGAACAGTTCAAAAAGCATAGTTTTTTGTTTATTGTAGTTGAGTATATTATGCTGTTTTGACCATGGTTTAAGTACATGATGGCAATTTTCAAATTGAGATGGGATGACTGAATGTGAGGTGCCAGATCTTAAAATGACCATATAAAGAGGAATGAGACAGACATATGGAAGTTTGCTGATAAAGACTGAAATGGGTAGGGTAATATAAAAGGTGTCTTGTGATGCACCATTAAGGAGAAGGGTATAATATGAGTTGAATGATCTGTTTTGACTTCGTGGAGTCTGTTGGTTAGGAAGTTGTTTTACCATAGGCATGAACCTGGCCTAATTCCAATGTCTAGCATGCTGTATAAAAGGAGGTTGTGGTCCACTTGGTAAAAGGCATTATTATCATCTACAAGAATGGACTCCTGTAAGATTACACTTCCTTATGTTCATTAAAATATTACCTGTGACAGTTCAAATTACAGTCATGGTACTGTGGTCTGTCAAAATTGTTTGTTCAAATCGTGTGTGTTGAATTATTTTTTTTTTTTTGCAAGAGCTTCTAGAATTGAAATGAGCCTGAAATGCGTAGCATTTTCAGGGTTCTGTTACTTTGCAAGTGATTTCATTGGCCATTTTTCAGCTGTGTAGCATGATGCCTTTAGTTAAACAGAAAATAAAAATATTTTTATTTTATTATTTTACATTTGTTGACCGGGCTAGTCTAACTGAATATATGTCCATTTTCAGTAGAGGCCCGGGAGATAAGCTGTAAGACACAATCAATCAAATACAAATACAAGTACAAACAACAAAAAGCAAATATTATAATAAAATAGCAAATATCATAATAAAAATCATCAACAATGGTAACGTGCAGTACAGCATAGAGGTTAGCACAGGACGTACAATGAGGGCAAGAGTCATAAACAGTGCAAAAAATTGCAGGTACAGAAACATCATACAGGTAAAGTCAATAGTAGAAAAAGGAAGTTAGTTGTGTAGTGATGTTACTAAGGATTTACTTAAAAAATAGGTATCTACAGATGATAGAAATAATGTGAAAAAGGGAGAGATGAGAAAAACATAGTAAGAAGGAAGAAATAACAGTGGATGACAAGTAATGGATAGACAAAGTCAAGTTTGAAGAGATAGATGACTAGTCCGGTTTGGTACAGGGGCATAGCCAGTATGATTTGAGGTAAAGTTTAAGTCTGTTTTTGAAGAGTGATAAAGAGGTGAGTGAGAAGAGGTCATTAGGGAGAAGATTTCAGGATTTACCTACAGTATTAGAGAAGAGAGAATCCCCAGCCCTGTTATTTGGTTTAGAGGTGTGTACAAGAAGTTTGTGTGATGAGCGTAAGGACTTCAGATTTTTATAGGGGTGATGAGGCTAGATAAAATTGGAGTATTAAAAGGTTTATAAAGAATGTTGTGGGCAATGGTTAGTTGGTGGAATTTAATCAGGTGTTGTAGTTCTAATCATCCTAGCTGATTTCAATTTATACAATGGTGGGTTCTAAATGGGTTGCCTGTTGCAAATCTCACAATGTTATTATAGGACATTTCTGATTTGCTGAGTTTATTCTTGGATAAATTAGTAAAAATAGGTGAGGCATAGAGGAGTGTAGACATCAAATGAGTGTGAGCTATAGTAGTTTTCACTGTAGGAGAAAGGGAGGGTTTAATCCTATAGAGAGTGCCAATTTTTTTGTTGACAGTCTTTTGTAGCATTGTTGATGTGGATGTCAAAGTTCAGATTATTGTCGATGGTGACATCTAGTAGTTTGGTGGTAGGGTCTGGAGATATTCATTGGTGGATGTCACAGAGAAATGAAGAGGAGAGGACTTTTGAGTAGGAGTTTTTTTTTTTTTTTGGGTTCAAAAGAAGACAATGCTGAGTGAACCATTGTTCAACTGTGTTAAATACCTTCTGGGTAAGAGAGTGAAGGTCATGGGAGAATGTAGCTGAGCATAATAGTGTGGAGTCATCAGCATATTGTATGCAAGTGGCTTGGGGGATAGCTAGATGAAGGTCATTAATAAATATGGAGAAGAGGAGAGGTCATAGTATGGACCCTTGAGGGACATCTAGGGTAATGGGTAGATGGGTCGATAGAGTGTTATGCCATAATACTGCTTGCTGTCATTTGTCAAGGTAGGAGTGGAACCATTTTATGGAAAATGGGTCTAATGACAGAGATTGTAGTATGTTTATGAGAATCTGGTGGTTTACCATGTCAAATGCTTTAGACAGGTCGATAAATAGAGCAGAGGAAAGATTATTCAGGTTGCGGTGCCTGTTAATGTAATCAGTAAAGGAAAGGAGGGCAGTGGTAGTGTTGTGATGAGGGTCTGAAACCATGTTGACAGTTGGAAAGTAAATTGTTTTCAATTAAGTGGTTGAGTAATTGCCTATGGATACATTTCTCCATAATCTTAGCTAAAGGGGAAAGTAGGGCAATGGGGCGATAGTTTGATAGCTCAGTGGAGTGTCCACCTTTATGCAGGGGGATAATATGGGAGACTTTCCATAAGGTAGGGATGTGACCTTCACTAATAGTTCTATTGATCAGTATGGAAATAGGGTAGGCAATAGCCTTGGTTGATAACTGTAGATATTCAGAAGGCAGTAGGTCTGCAGAGGGAGAGCATGGTTTCAGTTTATTCAAAAGGGTTAGAATAAATGTGGTTGGGACAGGTTTGAAATGAAAAGGAGGGGGTGGGGTTGAGGTATAGAAAGGTAGTGTGAAGGTATTAGGTGATAGTTGGCTAGCTAGTGTTTGGATAGCATCTGTAAAGAAGGTATTGAAGGTATTAGCTGTATGAATGGGATTTTTCTGGTCTGTATTTTGAGGGTTTGGTGTAGTGGATTGACTTGGGTAAAGTAACTGCTTAATGCTAGCCCAGAATTTCTGTGGGTTGTTGTGATTAGGTTGTTGAAATTGTAAGTAGTAGTTTCGTTTATCAGAAAGTATAGCCTTCTTAGTGTCATTTCTTAGCTGTCTAAAGGTTTGTTGGTCTACAGGGTTTTTCATCATTCTCCATTTGGCCCAATATTTATTTCTGAGATGAATTTTGTGTTTGGTTTTGTTAGAAAGCCATGGGGCAGAATTGGCCTTGATTCTAATAGATCTGGTGGGACCGTGGTGGTTAAGAATGGCAAGGAAGGTAGAATTAAAGAAATTAATGGCTTTATCTAAAGGGAGGTGTTTTAAGGGAACCCAATTGCATGCTCTTAGTTCCATTTGGAATATATCAGGGTTAAATTTCTTTTTGAATCTGATACTTCTGATAGAGGTAGTATGTAATGTATGTAGAGGTAGTAGTAATATGAAAGTAGTATTGGACCTATATTGGAATTTGGTTAAGAGTTCTTTATGTCTTTAGGTTTAACTTCTTTAATATCGAAAAATAGAATGTAGGGTAGGTCAAAGGTTGTGTTTACGGTGAGTTAGGGAGTTGGAGTGCAGTTGGTCCAGAGTGTTAAACTCATTCAGAAAGTCGTAAGATGATTGTGATGATTAATTTTTTTAGTTTTGGTTGGTCTGAAGGAGGTGGTAGGTATGGCAAAAAATTGTGAATAATATGATATTTGACACCTATTTCAGAGGAGGAACGAGGTTGAAACAGAAATAAAATTGGAGATAATGCTTTCCAGATATCAAGATAAAGTGGCTAAGTGCTAATAGATAAGAAATAAACTTGGATGATGCAGAAATTCGCATCATAATGCAACAAAAGAGATAAAGCATACTATAAGTAAGGCCTTTGACCTTATGGACCACAGCCTCCTTTTACACTACATACTACACTAGGTATTGGAATCAGCCCAGCAAAAAAGGAATAGAGGGAACAGCAAAGAGAGAAGAGTGAGCAGCTACATGATCCATTCTGTCTCGGGAGACAGAAGCTCAGATTCCGGAGTAACAGATCAGCATCGTAAATGTTTATAAAAGAAAGGAAGGAACGGAAGCACAGACAGGATGAGGCATCAGAAGAGAGGAGGAAGAAACAGAGAGGTATGTGTACATGGCGATATCAACAGGAAGTGATAGAAGACATACGTGTACAAGCAGAAGTCAATGAGAGGAGATAGAGGGAAGTATGTGCATATACAGCGAATAAAAACAATCCAGAGCCATTACCGATAGAGCTTTAAATAGCGGAAAAGGAATAGGTGGACTAGGAACTCTATAGAAAAGAAGGAATGTTCAACTCTAAAAAAAGACAACATAAGTGACAAGAAAAAGAAATAGATACCCAGCCAAAAACAGAGAAAGGGGCAGATTGGCTTCAGTGAGAGAAATACTAATACAAGCCCAGACGACATCAGTGATTCAGTAAACATCCAACAAAAAAGTCTTAAGAAAGACTATAAACAAGGAAAAAACAACAAAGATTCCACGATGAAAAATGTTTATTCCATTAAGCAAGTCTTAGCGCCTCAGCCACCACACCCTTCAATGAGCACATGAATCATGGTAAAAATCCATTCCCTTATATACCAAATAATGAAACAATTAACTAATTAAACAATTAAACAAGATAACATTTAAAGCGACTCCACTCTATAGACAAAAATACATGCTAAGCACTAATAAGAAACATATATAAAAATATTAAATAGAAAAACATGTCATATTAAAGCAAATATTTCCAATTAATCAGTGAGTCAGCCTCTAGAGATATGAATGAAGAAACAGCGTGATGATGAAGATGATAAAGAGCTACTGCAACTAAAACACTAGCAAAGAAGAGAAGAATGCTTCATCGGGACATTAAGCATATGTACTATTACATCAGTGCTGTGAGCAAAATAAAGATGCACAACTAAGAGACAGATAGAAGGGTATACCACAAAATAAACAGAAAAGGTTGTATCAGTAATACAAATATGACAAATGAAAACAAACTGTAGAATGTGCACACTGTATTGTATGGGATTCTTGGTCATGTGTTTCTCAGCTTATGCAACCTCAATTAAATGTAATCAAGAAGCAGAATGCAAAAAAGTAGGGAGCAGAGTAAACGTAAAATAGAAAGGCACAGCTGCACCGGAGACAAATTCAGGGGAACAGAAAGTAGAGAGCAGGAAAGGAAAGACAGATCAAGAAGCAGAACAGCATGAGTAATGCAAAGAAGGACAGAACAGGTGGAGGAAAATCCAGTTCCACTAACCTTGTGATAAAGAAGAGGAAGAGATGACTGCACTAAGTAAGAGAAGAGGAGAAAGGAAACGGATATGGGTATGTGGCGATGACAAAAAGGAGGGAGGCACAGAGAATAGCAAGAGAACCTAAGGTGTTGCTTGTAACCTGGGGAATACATCTCAGAATATTCGTAACATACTGCTGGCTTGATACGTCATGTGGACTGCAGATGGCAGAGGGAAGGCAGAAAGGATGGCTGTTAGAGATCTGGATAGGAAAAGGCTGGGACATTGACTGGGTACATGACATCTGGGAAGAAGAGGTAAGATGAGACAAAAGATTGAATATAAAATTTTACAGCTTGTCGAAACTATGCATTCTGGGACAGAATAATTCTCCAGAAACATACTAGCATAATAGAAGAGATTAAAACTGAGACTGCACTGCACTACAATGCCAAAACAAACATACTTCTCTCACACATAACCTTTAGAAACTTCCTTATTGACATACCCCCTTCTAATAAACACCTAAGTTACATAGCAACACAATTCAGTTGGGCTGCACTGTTAGGCTTATAAAAGCCCTGGTGGTCATTAGCCTAATGTATACCTATGAGCCTATGAACTTGCAGTCAAATGAAAAGGTGGAGTGAAGAATAAATGGTATATGTACCAGAGTAACATTATTGCATAAAGAGGAGTAATAAAGAAGGCCTATATTTGAAACAGCAGAGGTAATATATTGGGAAGCGATACAGAAGAAAAAATATTGCTCAGTACTACAAAGCCTGTATGACTGACCTCCAAAAGATCCAAGACTGGAACCTTGAACTGGCTTATACTCTGAAAGCTAGTAATAGAAAAAGATGTTTTTGCATGGGCACAAGCCTCCCTGCATGCTATATACACCAACTCTAAGATTGCTCAACATTGGGGAAGGGGTAAACACCGGATCCCAAGAGATCCTGGCTTTCAGAGAAGAAGCTGATTTGATGTTCCTGAATCAATTATATGGGCTTTCAACCATATGATAAGGACCCATCTACATATTTATACTCACTGATTCTCTTCTTGGTTCTCTGTACGCACTTACTGTAGTAATATCTATTGTACTCAGTAATGATGATGTCCTAACCTTATTGCTGGTCTTTCTACTACAGAAATGTACATACAACTATTAATATGAGCTTAGATAAACTATTACTATATGTTGTTCAATTCAGCTTGATATGTAAACTACACTGTAGAATAACAGGGTCTCTATTGGATGATGAACACTTAAAATGTCGAGTATGACATGCTCGACAGCTTTTAAGTGAAAGTTCATCTAAGCGAAACCTCAGAATGTCGAAACAAGGAATTTCAAAAATTTATAGTTGGCCAGCCATCAGAAGACCTATGGCTGACATCAGAACACTCACCCTGTCTAGCCGTTCTTACAGTCTCCACTGTGGTGCAGTCTCGACGTTCACCCTGTGTAATGTTATGACAGTCCTCCACTGTGGTGCGATCTCGGAGTTCGTATATTTAAGTAGGGGGTGTGTTGGGGGCACAGCCCCCCACTTTATTTTTTTTTTGCTTTTTTGGGGGGGAGGGCGTTGCAGTGGTGTACAGTGCATTTTAGCCATCAGCCGTTGGCTTCCTGATGGTTGGCCAACTATAAATTTTCGAAACTCCTTGTTTCGACATTTTAAGGTTTTGCTTAGATGAATATTCGCTTAAAAGCTGTCAGGCATGTCGTACTCGACATTTTAAGCATTTGTTCATCTAATATAAACCCAAATAACATATGTGTTGTACATTTAAGAAGCATTTCTAAGACCTGAAAGTGCATATAAATATAAATATAAATAGCAGGCAAGTGCTAGCTTCAGTGCCATTTTGTGAGTACAGCCAGAGTGTGAACATCTATGTATGAGACAACAAGTTTGTATATATATATATTTATGTTTATATATAATAAAGCTGCTTGAACAGAACCCACAATATTCATCTACTTCATCCTGACTAGACGAGTGACATGGTGTCAGAACCAGGATTCCAGAGACTGCTTTTCAGAGTCAAAAGGTGCAGAGTTAACAGTCAAGGCAAACTAAGTGAACCATATGCAAAAAAGGGTCAGAAATTAATTAACGGTAATGAAAATTTGAACAAATTATTTATTTTATAAAAAAGATAAAACAGAGCTTTTCAATGGCACAAAACACATTACTAAGCAAATGAATAACATGAAAGCATTTATTAGACAGACGAGAAGCATAAAAAAGTTTATTGATTAAACAAAATATTTGAAATTAAGATATTTGACAAAACGAGCATCAGAAAAATACATAAAGGGTTCAGAATTACCTAGGAATTGCAAAACAAATGTGTTTAAAGTAAAACAAGCATGTTTAGAGTTAAAACGAGCACAAGAAAATTTAATGGGGATAAAAAGAGATTAAATGAGCAAAGTGAATATAACAAAGGGCAAAAAGGGCACGCTTATTGAGTATAAATAAAGGTGACTGCATGTTTTTTGTGAATTACTGTGTTTTGTCATAAACTATTAGTTTGCACTAAGTGGGGCTTTGAATAACTAGAGTTATTCAAAGTATCTCAAAGTATGCCAAAGTGCTTACAGTGTATGTTTATTACTGTGCATTTATTCCAAAGAGTTTGTTGTGTGCAAAGTGACACTATTTCGTAAAGTGCAGTGAAATACAGCCATTGTAAAAAGTTTCTTGTGATGGGTGTGTCTATTTGCAGAGTACCGCCATTACAAAGTGTTTCTTGCGCTATACAGAGTTGTTTAGCAAAGTACCACCATTTTGGGGAAATTGCAGTGTACTGTTTATTCGCCGAGAGCAGTTTACTTCAAAATGTCTCTTACTCTGAGCTTCTCCCGCCCAGTCTATTCATACAGTGCAGTTATTTTGAAATGTTTATTACACTGTTAAGAGGTGAGAGTATTACAGTGCCCGGGAAATGTATTTCTTAAAGTTCAGTTATACAGAGGCTTGTTGTGCTATTGGTTGTAGTTACAAGAACTGGCATAAATTTCAGGCATATGTACATTTGTGTGTGTTTGTGCATACTGGCAAAAGTCTTCACGGAGATGTATTAATATGGCAGAAGTTTTCTGAAAATTTCTACCACTTGTATTTGTTCAGAATATTGCAGAGAATTGGAGAATATTTGAGCAACAGTACGATATAGTCATACAAGCAGCTTATTCTGATAAAGACGCATGTACCAGGGCATTCATTTTGGTATATCTAGCAGGGTCAAAGGCCATAGAAAGGGAGCATTCATTTGTATATGCACTAGCATATATCACATTTATTCTGACCCTTTTGAATCATCGTATTAATGTCTAGGCTGAATGAAGGGAAGACCCCATTGTTACATTAGAGAATCATTTGTTTTATACAAGAGATCAAAAGCAAGGAGAAACTTTGCAGCTTATATTACTGACCTGAGAAACAAAGCTAAAATGTGTAAGTTTGATGACTTGAAAGATGAGTTAATAAAGGACAGGCTCGTGTGTGGTATTAATAATGCTGCTGCTCTGAGCAAGATTTTGCTTCATGACAGTGATTTAACACTGAGCACAGCTATTGAGATTTGTCAAATTCATCAAGTTACAGAAAAGCACACAAATATGCTTGCAAGTGATAACATTTTATTTTTATTTAACATTTGTTGACCGGGAATGTCCGACTAGGTTCCACAGAGCCTGTTTTCAGCGGAGGCCCGGGGAGAAATGCTCCAGATGCATATATTTGGAATGTGGGAGTAAACCGGAGTACCCGGAGGAAACCCACGCAAACACAGGGAGAACATGCAAACTCCACACAGAAGGCACCCCGGCCAAGAATCGAACTGGAGAACCTCTTGCTGTGAGGTGACAACGTTAACCGCTGCACCACTGTGCCCGATAACAGAATGGTTTCCGTAGGCCCCAGAGCAAATGTAGACAGCGGGCAACATGTGGCATGCCGAAACAGGCCTAAGCATGTGACAGCTGTAGCCCCTGTAGGTTTGGCAAGGAAAACCTGCAATCTTCCAGCAATTTCTAAAATTAGTTCAGTTAAAGGAGCATGCTTGGTGCCGTACAAGGGTGAATCAGCAAAACCCAAGTCAAGCTTTATTGTTAACTGTCACAATTGTGGTGCCAGCCATGAGTCTAAAAGAGAAAAGTGCTTAGAATTTTGTCAACAATTCCATAAATGTAAGAAATGGAACCATTTTCAAAAATTTTGCAAATCAAGTAAGCCTCATACTGTTATAAAGAAGGGTCATTCAAAAAAGCAAATTGATCAAGTTGAGCTGCAACAGTCTGCTTTCTATGTAGATGGTGTTTCAGTGATTGGTGAAATGATTGGTGCAGTAGATTTATTAGTGAAGAATGAAGTGTTTTGTACTGTCCAGATTAATGGTAAATCTACTGAGCTCGAATCAGACACTGGTTCAAAGTGTAATGTTATGTTAACAGACACATTTACTAAGGTGAGAGCTGGTGAACACCTAAATGTGACCAGTTGTGCAAAACTTGTTGCTTATGGAGGTGAAGAAATTCAAACCGAAGGCTCAGTAATGCTTTCATGTTATTTAGCTGAGAACTGTTATAGCCTATTGTTCTATGTGGTTCAAAGATCTGTGTGGTCATTATTGGGTCTCAGGGACAGTTTGAAAATGAATCTGTTTTCTTTTACCACAGTAGTTCATCAAATAAGCACATATCATAGTTCCAGTTTCACTAACACTATTTTTTCTGAGTATGCTGATGTTTTTGATGGCATGTTGGGCAAAATTTCAGTTGTGTATTCTGTGAAGTTAGACCCATCAGTCCAGTAGTCAGACCTGCAAGAAAAGTTCTGATAACTTTGCAGCAAAAGGTCAAAGCTCAGTTGGACAAAATGGTGCAGCAAAGTGTAATTTGTCCAGTTACAGAACCTACCAAATGGGTGTCATCCATGGTAGCAACTCACAAAAAAGGCTCAGACAAAATCAGAATATGTACGGACCCAGGCGATTCGAACAAAGCATTGAAAAGAGTGGATCATCCCATGCATACAGTCAAAGAAGTAGCAGCTCTAATTTCAAATGCCACTGTTTTTTTTTTTGTCTTGGATGCAAAGAGTTCATTTTGGCAAGTGATGCTTGATTGCAAATCTTCATTACTGACTACATTCAATACCCCATTTGGAAGATACAGATTTCTTAGGATGCCATTTGGAATAAATTCTGCAAGTGAAGTATTTCAGTGTGCAATGGATCAAATTCTTTCAGGTTATCGTAGTGCCATGATAATAGACAATTTGTTAACTGGAGTCAATAGTGAAGCAGAACCTGACAGACATTTTAAGAGAGTTCTAGAGAGAGCATGTGAAGTGAACTTAAAGCTTAACCCTTTAAAGTGCAAATTCAGACTACCAGAAGTTACATATGTAGGTCATTTATTTAATAGCACTGGTTTGAAGCCAGACCCATCCAAGCAAACAGACATTCTTGGGATGCCAGCACCAGATAACATACAAGCTCTACAATGTTTTCTTGGCGTGGTCAATTATTTAGGCGAGTTTATACCAAACTTCAGTGAGTTGACAGCACCTTTGAGAAAGCTAACATGTAAGAATATTACATGGTCATGGTTCTAACATCACCAGAAAGCATTTGAAGACTTTAAGCAGAAAAGTGCTACTCCACCTACATTAAGATATTATGTTGTCAACAAACAGGGAATTGCTATGGCTAGGCTTGTATAGGCCCTAGGGCCGATAGCCTAGTACCAACCTATGAACCTATGAACATATGAACTCTTTCATGTGATGTTTCAAAATTTAGTTTTGGTGCAGTTATTCTTCAAGAGGGTAGACTAGTAGCTTATGCTATCTAGAACACTTACCCAAACTGTAATGCAGTATACTCAGATTGAGAAACAGCTTCAGGCAATAGTATTTGCATGTTCCACGTTTCATGATTATATCTATGGTCGAGATATTCATATTGAAACTGATTATCAACCTTTGCTTACTATTTTAAAGAAGCCTATGCATTCAGTTCCAGCAAGATTGCAAAGAATGATGCTTAAATTGCAAATGTACAACTTCAAAATGGTCTATACAAAAGGCAAACTTATTTATCTGGCTGATACCTTATCCAGATCACCCAGAAATACAACGGGACAGCTTGATGCAGAATATTTTGACTTTGATGTCATGGAAGTGCATAATTTGTCTACTACAAGATTTGATGAACTAAGAGATCATACAAAAACTGATCCAATTTTGCAAAAGCTCAACCACTACATCAATGTAGGATGGCCATCAAATCAATCTAGTGTATCACCTGAAGGGCAACCCTACTTTCCTTTCAGAGATAAGATGTTGATGGAAGATGGCATTATTTTCAAAGGTCCTAAAATTGTTGTTCATGCTTCCTTACAACATGAATGCATCCATATTTTGTATCATGACCACCCAGGTTCTGAAGCTACCAAAAGAAGGGAGAGAAGACTAGTATTTTGGCCTTCTCTAGCAAAAGACATTGATACAGTACTTTCTTCTTGTTTAGTATGCAATAGTACTAAACTGCATTTACAAAAAAAAAACACTTCATCTAAGTCAAGTTCCTGAACTATCTTGGTCAACAGTAGCCACTGACGTATTTGAGTGGAACACTCAACATTAGTTAGTGCTGGTAGACTTTTATTCGAACTGGTTTGAGATCAATTTACTACCTAACCTAAAGTCTACTACTGTTATTATCAAGCTAAAACATCATTTCTCAGTCCATGGAAGTCCACAAAAGCTTATCTCTGACAATGGTACCCAATTTACAAGTCAGTTGTTTCAGAAATTTGTAAGAGAATGGGACTTAGTACATGTTACTAGTAGTCCAAAATATCTGCATTCAAATGGACTAGCTGAATGTGCAGTGCAGAGTGCAAAGCAATTACTTGAGAAGTCAAAGCGTGACAATATAGATGTTTTTTTGAATTTACTCAATCTCAGAAACATTCCCCGTGACAATATACTTGGCTCCCCTGCTCAGAGACTTCTGTCTAGGCAAACCAGAACAACATTGCCTATCAGTTCCAGTTTATTGAGGCCTAAAGCTAAAAACAACAAAGCAATCAACACCCAATTTTTTAGAAAGTGTTCTTTCCAGAAGTCCAGTTATGACAAATCAAGCAGATTTCTTAGTCCGTTGAAAAAAGAGACAGTGAGGATACAAACAGCGAAAGGTTTTGGCTGGATTGGTCAAGTAACAAATCTATGTGAAGAGCCGAGATCCTACCTTGTGAAATCTGAGGGTGCGGAGTACAGGAGAAATCGCAGACATCTACTTCCTGTATCAGAACAGTTATTGCACCAATGTTCCTATGATATAGACTCTAAATCTTAGAGTGATTCGGGCAATGTTCCTGTTCCAGAACATGCTTTGACTCCCACTGCCATTTCTGATAATGTTCTCTAAGGTTGAACATTCAGCATAGACAATCCTAGTTGCTAAATCCAATTCCAATGTATATGTCTCATGATTTGGTCGCATTTACAGACCCAGTGTGAGATACACAGCAACTTGGAAGTAGTTGTGTAGTAAATTACTTTGTACCTATAGTATGCCAGTCAATGTTGTCAATGTCATTTCTCATTTCTCAAAGAGGGAGGAAGTAGAATAACATATGTGTTGTGCTTTTAAGAAGCATTTCTAAAACCTGAACATGCATATCAATAGCAGACACTTGCTAGCTTCAGTGCCATTTTGTGAGTACAGCCACAGTGTAAACCTCTATGCATGAGACAACTAGTTGGTATATACTATGTTTATGCTTGTATACAGTAAAGCTGCTTGAACAGAATCCACAATGTTCGTCTACTTCATCCTGACCAGACGAGCGAAATACATCTTGTACATTATAAGTTTTATAACCTTGTTAAGTAACTTTTATGTAATGTATCCCCTTGGAAACATTATGTGATGTGATATTTGCCTTATGTAAACTATTTCATGTGTTTTTTACTACTTGTCAACTGATGACTTATTGCGTGTACTTTTGTACGTGGAGCTTTTCTCCCCATGCCTCTGCTGAAAATGGGCACTGCCCAGTCAGATTTTCCTGGTAAACAAATGTAAAATAAATAAATAAATATCAACATGCACACACACACACACACACACACACACACACACACACACACACACACACACACACACACACACACACACACAGTTCCTAAGCTTAAATTCTAAACAAAATCTACTAAAACAACTGACCCTTATCCAAAGTTTTCTGAAAATTAGTGCATTTTAATATTTTATTTACAAGTGGTATGTTAGAATGGGTCCTAGTCAGTACACCGACACGCCAGAAGACCGACACTGTAAAGAAGGAGATGAGAAGACCGACGACGCAGATGATTGACAAGGTGAGATCCCGACGGACGAAACCCCGAGATGGGAAGGTGTGAGCGCGACTCAGTAAGTGTGCGATAGCATGAGGGATTTAGTGTTAGGGAGCGGACAGGTAAGTGTGGGATAGTGAGGGACTGTAGTTTTAGGGGCGGGTTAAGTGAGTTAGGGTTAGGGTGCGGGTAGGGTGAGTGTGCGATAGTGACGGACTATATGTTTAAGGGTGGGTTAAGTGAGTTAGGGTTAGGGTGCAGGTAGGGTATGTGTGCGATAGTGACGGACTGTAGGTTTAGGGGTGGGTTAAGTGAGTTAGGGTTAGGGTGCGGGTAGGGTGAGTGTGCGATAGTGACGGACTATATGTTTAAGGGTGGGTTAAGTGAGTTAGGGTTAGGGTGCGGGTAGGGTAAGTGTGCGGTTGTGTCGGACCTTAGGGTTAGGGTTTGGGTTAAGGTTAGTGCATGTATAGTTGTGTCTAATATGTAGTTTACGTGTTGGGTGTCGGTGTTATGGTGTTCGGTTTTGTGCGTTGTCGGTATTGTGTGTTGTCGGTCTTTTGGTGTCGGTGTTTTGGGTGTCGGCTTTGTGGTGTGTCGGTTTAATGACCAGGATCCGTTAGAATACCTCTGTTTCACAGAATTTAACTTGATACCTGATCTAGCTTGCAGTCTTAACGTTAAAAAGGGTGGGAGATTTATGATATCTGAAAGCACCAAAGCTAAAACCAGTGCTTGTGTGGTATCAGTAAAGTTTTTTCATGTGCTGTTGTGATAATTTTCTTCATGTATTGTTTCTGCTGTCAGACACTAGGAAAGAGGTATCCTTTTAAAAATTGCCCTGGCTTTTTATTTTGCAAACATGTTCCATTTCTCTTTACTGAAATTTTTCTAACCAACAAAAAGTGCAAAAATAATGAACACAATAACCTTAATAAATTTCACTTCACCTGTTTAGAAACAGTTTATAACTATAAATAATATATACAAAGTTAGGAAAACTACAGCAAACAATACACACTATCATGTTTCTTACTGAGTTCAAATATTTACAGAACTGAACCCAAATCTAATTACTTTTGTATAAATGTAAATTTACCTTTACCACAAGTGATAACTCAATAAAGGTGTTTGAAAAAAGTGTAGCAGAAAAAAATGGAGATAGTGACAAATGTTATTCATACTAACCCCCAATAAGTGTGAATCAGTCCTGTAACCACACATTAAGAGTCACCAGGTTATGAGATAAATAGAAATTACAAGGGAGTTAACATTCCAGGAAAATATCTAATTTTGGTAATGATTTGTAAGCAGTAAAGTGTATGAGTACAGCTAATAAATCTGCTGCAATTAATAACATTTAACTTTATGATGATGTGGAGGACCGATGGGAAGAATGATTTTTTTTTTCTGGGCTAAAGGGTATTCCTTGCCAATCTCTGAGGAAAGATCTATAGGTATTCTTATCCATACACTATACAATAGAGAAGGGGAACGAGGTAACTGTGGACTCCGAGGATATTAACTCTCTACTCTTATATTATAGGCAGGCAACAGTAGGCCAACTTAATCTGAAGGACAAGGAGGCAAGAAACTTTCTTGCTCAGTTTGGCTTTCCATCCATTTTTGAATATGACAGGGAGGCTCTTTGAAGTTCCTTTACCATCAGGAAGTGGAGACAGACATCATGGCATTGCCAACATGTAAAGCATGAGAGTTGGATGGATACTTTTTATATATATATATATATATATATATATATATATATATATATATATATATATCAAACATCTGCTGGCTGAACCATTGTTACATTTTCATAAAGAGTGCCTGGCATGTGATGAATTTCCATAAGCAATAACAAAAGCAAAGGTCATTATGCTTCACAAACCTAACAAGAACCCACTGGATCCTAATAATTACAGACTGATTTCCCTGTTACAAGTTTATCTCAAGATCTATGCTAAAATCTTGACTAATAGGCTGGATAATGGTGGTAGGAGGTTGGTATAATGGTTAAGGTGTTTACCTTATAGACACAAGGTGCAGGGTATGATTCTCATATGGCATAATAGGCTAGGCTTAAAATGGCCCACAAGGGCAGTTGGCCTAGTACTAATCTATGAACCTATAAAATCAGTACTAAACTAGTTAGATGTAATCATCTACATTTTGTGAAAGGCATACAGGTTGGGTCAAACCTGGTTAGATTATGGTTGAATGTTTAAAGGTTACATCTGGAATGAAGGTTGTCTGGAGCCTCAGTCTTGCTATATTTTCACAAGGCCTTCAACTCAATTCAGTGGCAGTTTATCTGGGCTTGTATGGAGGCTTTGGGTTTTCACATGGAATTTATATGATTCTGTTGAATGTTATATGTAAACCCCTCAACTCAAGTTGTTTCTAATCAGGTGTCATCTGATGTATTAGAACTCAAGTGTGGGACAAGGCAGGGATGCGGCCTCTCCCTTCATTATTAATTCTTTTGGCCATCATGACATACTATTTTATAGCTTTACTGGAAAAACTCACTCAGATTCTGTAGTAGACTGCTATAATGGACAATTTAGTTTCTTTTTCTTCATTTTGCTTTCTTGTAATTTGTATTGCTTTATTTCTTTTTTCTGTTCTGCTCATTGTGGTGTATTTTCATTATACAGTGTCTTAATTTTATTCTGTTTTCTATTGCATATTTAAACTCAAAAAAGCCAGAGATGAGTGTTTTGTGAGTCACACAGAAATTAGAACAGGTCACTTACAGTTAATTACCTGTGAACTGAGGGAGGAGCTAGGAACTCAGCCTTGTATTTAAGAGGTAAAATAAGAATTTCAAGGCTTTACTCGAAACTCACCCAGACTTTGCCATAGACTGCTGTGAGAAAAAATATAGTTTGTTTTCTTTATATTGCTGTCTGTACTTTGTATTGGTTTATTACTTTCTTCTATTTGTATATTGTGCTGTATTTTCACAGAAAGTTTTATTTAGCACTTTCGTACTGCATTTTATTTTTCTGTTTGTTTCATTGAATATTAGTACTGCATTTTATTTTTCTGTTTATTTATTTCTTTCATATTGTGGTCTCTCTGCAGTTAGTTTCCTGCCCTCCTAGTGGCTCTTGGTGGCTTTGGAATTGCCTGCCCCTCCTGTAAATTTGAGTTTGAACACTCCACCTGGGGCCATCTCATTTGTTCACTTAACCAAGTACAGTGAGATCATATTTTGATTTCAGACACTCCTACCAATCCCATCTCTATCTCTCCCAGCTCTGTCCCAGCTCTATCCCAGTCTAGTGTCATTAGCTCATTCTACCTAATACAGAGAGAACATTTGAGAAAGACAGCCCACTTAGATCATTAACCTTGAATTATCTTATTTTTCCCCTTCGCCCTTTCCACTTTACAAAAAAAAAAAACTTTGCTAGAATCTCCTTGTGTTCTGGCTGAGTGTGCTTCTCAGCTGATAAGTATATATTTGGCACTTTTTAACTGTTCAGAGTTGAATAAAACAATAATTGAATTCAGTTCAGAATAAAGTTTGAATAAATTGCGTTTAATTAAACTTTGTTTGCATTAATATTGCTACACAATCAAGTGTGCTAGCTTGTACTAAACTTGAATTGTTTTTAGTGCTGTTTTAGCTTGTTTTCGGTAAAAAAAATTCTAAGCTTGTTTCCTGCCTTTCCTGTAAATAGTCTAGCCCAGATACAAATTTTCTTTATCCAGGACTTTTTGCAAGCTTCTGTGCCCCCAAGCCTTTCTGTGTTGGAGGGAAGCCTTCTAGCTTATCATTGGGAGTGGTAAGCACTAGGTAGCCTATCGACCACAAGAGTGGTTTCTGGCCAAGAAATTGTAGTTTATTGGCCATTTCTGCAGTTTTTCCATCTCTTTCAATGTTCTGGTCTAAAAGCCCATGTTTGTGCTTGTTTCCCACCTTTCCTGTAGCTAGTTTAGTCCAGATACAGGTTTGCCATATCCAGGACTGTTTGTAAGCTTCTGAGCCCACCAAGCCTTTCTGTGTTGAGAGAAGCCTTCTAGCATGTCAATGGGAGTGGTAAGCACTAGGTAGCCTATCTATCACAAGTTGAGTTGTTTTCTGGCCCAGAAATTGAAGATTGAAGTTAGAAAATAATGACAGGCATTTGAGTTTTAGACTTCATACTCTTCAGTAAATTCATGCTAATAAAAAAAAACTGTTATTCTATCAACTTTCTAAGTTTGTAAGAGCAATATTTTAAAATTGTCCCTATTGGTAATACTTTTTTTATGGCTTTGTCCAGATTTCTTGCTCTAACAGGTTGAGAGGTATGTTCTGAGCCCCAAACCTTTCTGTGTTGGAGGGAAGCCTTCTAGCTTATCAGTGGGAGTGGTAAGCACTAGGTAGCCTATCTACCACAAGAGGAGTGGTTTCTGGCTCAGAATTTGTAGTTTATTGGCCATTTGAGCAGTTTTTCCATCTCTTTCAACTTTCCGGTTTAAAAGCCAAAGCTCGGGCTTGTTTCCTGTCTTTTCTGTAACTAATCTAGTCCAGATAAAGATTTACTGTATCCACGACTGTTGTAAGCTTCTGAGAGGTGCCAAAGTCTGCTCTTCAATTTTTCCCTTAGATCTGCTAGTTCTCTCCTCTCCTGCACTTTTACTAGCTTATTAGTCTAGCACTTTACTATACCAGATTTCTTGTAGCAATTATTGTAATACACAAAAGTCCTACCAGCACTAAACGTTCTATAAGGAAACAGCTTCAGTACTTATTATTAATGCCCACCACTCCAGGCATATCTAAAGGTCAGTTCCCTGTGCTTTCTCCTATTAACCTGCTGAATGTGGGCATCCTGGGGCAATGTAGCAACTGCCTCATGTACACGGGCAACTCTCTCATCTTACCTCTCAACACTCAGACTTGTGAGACATGCACTTATATATCCAAAATGGAAGCCACACATTCTCCAGCCAATACCGGAATAGCTGGTCAAGAGGAGAAGGTCAACACTTGCACCACACCACATGGAACACATAGCCCTACAGAACACATATCAGCACTGTCTTCACATAAAAGCACAAACCACACACCCACTTTCATGGAGGTTCTCAATAAAAATCTACACAAACAGCAGAGACCTCCAAGGCAGAAACGCACTCGACCATCACAACACAACACTAATCATGAGACACATAACTCTCCTAAAGAGTGTGCCACTCAACCAAAGCCCCTAAGGCAAAACAGCATGCCCAGCACACTAGTCATAGGTGATGCAATAGTGAGGCACACTGATGTCCCACTCACTAGGTTGAATAAGGAGAAAATAAAAGTCAGCTGCCTGTCAGGTGCCAATATCCGTCACATAACGCATGCAGTCAGGTCCCTCAACAACAGGTACAAATATGACTCTGTCATTCTTCATGTGGGTGTGAATGACCTGAGATGTATCTCCCTGGACTACATGAAAAGAAACATGGAGGAGCTCTCAGATTATGTAGCCCAGGCGGGTATGTCCCTAGCCCTGAGAGGCATCCTACCATTACCCAAAATGATACCACAGTACAAGCAGAAAATAATTGATTTCAACAATTGGCTAAGTTTCTGGTGTCATTCTAAGGGGATCCAGTATCTGCCTTGGATGTCATGATTGACAGACCTCGATGCTTTGCCAAAGATTGCCTGCATCTGTCACCCCTGGGCTTCCAGATACTGGCCAAGGCTCTTGCCACCCCTATAATGCCTTTTTAGGTGGTGTTCCAAAGACCAAATTACCACTGTAACAGCTACAAACAAATGCAGTCTGAGGGTCATGCTGCTCAATGCTAAAAGTCTAAATCGCAAAATGCACTCACTCAAAGCTCTCCTTAAAATGGAGAGCATCAACATTTGTGCTGTAACAGAGACCTGGTTCAAGGCAGCAGAAAGCCCTACCAGGCTATAACACATGCCACACCTTCCCGTCTCAGTACTTGGACCGAAGCTCCAAAGGTGGTGGTGTTTCCATATTCATAAAGAATGCGCACACCTCCAGACTGGAAGCTCAACATAACGCATCAGAGATACTTCAGGTGCAGCTAACATTGGGTAAGACAGCGATTCAGGTTGTAGCCTGTTATAGGTCCACAACCATGTCCCAAGACTCACACTCCATATTCCTAAGCAGCCAGGAGAATATTAGGGTCCAACCTAACATTCTCATACTGGGTGACTTCAACTATTCTTCCATTAACTAGGAAAACTACTCATGTACCAATACACTTGCCCAAAATTTTCAGGAATTCATTAATTACAATGTCCTGGACCAGCTTGTTCTTACCCCAAATGGAGGTAGCAACATCCTTGACCTGGTCATTGCTAACATGGGCGACCATTGCTCTACACCATTAGTCAACTCCTCCCTGGTTAGATCCGACCACAAGCTAATCACATTGGAAATCCACAACCCCCCCCCCACAAAGGCAACCACCATAAAAAACTTCTCAAAAGCTAACTTTGGGCTCCAAAAAACAGAGGTGGCTAATATCACGGCACCCATGCAAATGGAGAATAGTTGCATGACCACCGAATCATACACCAATACACTGTACGAACATGTACACAAATGCATGGATCTCACCATACCCAATTGAACCAAGATATTCTCCTCCAAAAAAGGAAGCCAATCTGGTCGTTCCCTGCCATAAACAAACTCTACAACAGAAGGAGGAAACTAATGCAGAATAAGGTGAAGTCCCAAGACTGGAAAAACTCCTTTATCAGCCTCAACAAAAAGTTGAGATCCCTCATCAAATCCTCTAAAGCTAGCTATGAAAATAGAATTGCAGCAGATAGTAAAGACAACCACAAGGCCTTCTATAGTTATGTAAATCATCTCCAGGGCAATACCAGATTTGCTCTGAGCTACTGCACAATGGTACCTCCTATACCGAGCCAACAGATATTGCCAATATACTGGCCAACAGAGTCAGTGTCAACTTTACCCCTCTCTCCCCCACCAAAGGGCCAATCACAATATCAGTAGATTGCCAGGCACCCAGAATTACTACTGCACAGGTTAAAACAGCACTGTCCAAGGCCATGAATACAGCTTCTATGGGACCTGACAATATCCCTGGCTGTGTTCTACATGAACTACAGGGTGAACTGGCACCTCACCTGTGTGCCCTATTCAATCACAGCTTTATGTCAGGCTTTGTCCCTACTGAATGGTTCACTGCTATAGTCATCCCTCTCCACAAAGGAGAAGCAACTACAGACCCTGGAAACTATAGCCCCATTAGCCTGACAAGTCTGACATGCAAAGCTATGGAACACATCATTGTGGACCTAATAAACAAGGATATAGGGAATCTCCAAACTCTGGATCCCACACAGTTTGGTTTTGTGAAGGTTAGATCATGCCTGCTCAACCTGGTCAACTTCTTTGAGTCAGTCACCAGAGCTGTGGATGAAGGCAAGGTGATTCATACAGCCTACCTTGATCTGGCCAAGGTCTTTGATACCATTCCCCACTCAGGAATCATAGAAAAACTCACTAAGCTAGGCATCAACCTGTATATCACTAGGTGGGTTGCAAACTGGCTCACAGATACAACCACAGTGTGAAAGTAGCTGACTCCAAGTCAGACTGCCAACCAGTCATGAGTGGAGTCCCACAGGGATCGGTTCTGGGTCCTCTCCTGTTTGGTATCTACTTCTCAGAAGTCCAGACCAACATGAAGGGACTCTAGCTGACAAAGTTCACAAACAATTGCAAGTTGGGAGCCATTATTAACTCCCCAAGTGATGTTGACATCCTACAGAAAGGCTTCACTGAGACCAAAGACTGGTGTCAAAACTATGGCCTTAAGCTCATTGCCAAAAAATGTGTTGTCATCCCCTTTGGGAAAAAATCCATTTCCCATATATTACCACATCAATGGTAGTCCACTGAACACAGGTTGACAGCAACCTCTCTTTTGACCACCACATTGTCACTGTGGTCAGAGAGTCCTTCTATGTGGCACATCTCATTACTAAGCGTTTTGCATAAAGGAAGAAAGAGGTCACTGCCTCCCTCCACTCTTCCCTCATTAGGGCAATCATCGAGTAAAATGCCTCATTTAGCATGTACCTCATTAGAGACCTGCAACAACTGGAGAGGCTGCAAAAGTACCTCACAAAGAGGATCATAGGTCATAAACACTTGTCCTATATGGACAGACTCAAAAACCTCCAACTATTCTCTGTCTTATGTCGCCTACTTAGAGGAGATCTCTGCTTGACTTACAAATCCATCTCTGACCCAGCTCTGTTAGAAAAGCTACATCTAAAGAAATCCCAATACCTCTGTACCACACACTCCAGAGACCTCAACTTCATTACCACAATCAATATAACATGCTGGAGGGACAGGCTCATAACCCAGAGACTGCCCATGCTGTGGAGTACACTTCCCATTCATGTAAAACAGAGCACCTCATTTTGCCTTCTTCAAGAGAAATCTTGATGAGTGAATGGGAATATAAAATTCACCCTGGGGATCACTCCAGTGGCTCTACTTGACAGAGACACTGGGAACTAAGATCAGGTGGCACAATGCCAGGGTAATCCTATGGGCTAGGCTTGTAAAGGCTACAGGGCCATTAGCCTAGTACACACCTATAAACCTATGTATAGTCCAGTACATCAAACAAGGGAATTAAATTGACCTAAATGATCACATGATAAAAGCATTCTAACCAATAGTGATTCAATGAAATTAATTATTAAACTATTTACAATACTAACTCATTACCATACACTTATAAATAAAAAAGAAAGAAAGAATTTCATAAATGTTCAAAATAAAAAAAATGGAAAATGCTGTCAGTCTTCATAACTTTGATGACTTTAATTTCAGTACACTATTAACAGATACAGGGTCATTCAAACCAGGGAACAGGGTTACCGCTAACTGAAGGTACGGGGGGGGGGGCCTTGTGCCTCAGCCTCTGTGGATGGTGCAGTGGTTCAGCAGTAGTGTTGTCACCTCACAGAAAGAGGTTCTGTGGTTCGATTCTCAGCTGAGTTGACTTCTGTGTGGAGTCTGCATGTCCTCCCTACGTTTGTGTGGGTTTTGTCCGGGTGCTCTGATTTCCTCCCATGTTACAAAGACATGCAATTGGAGCATTTCTCCCTGGGCCTCTGCTAACAATTGGCTCGTTCCAAGTTGGACTTTCCCAGTAAACAAAAGTTAAATAAAAAGTTACCTGCAAGGTTTCTTGAAAGTTGCTTTGCTCCTTTTCATGTAATTGTTCTATACTTAATGAAAGTACTGTAAATTGATCAACATGTGCCCACGGGTCATTCATGTTTCACATAGGGCAGCACATAATGGAGCTTGAGAGAGAGCTGACACAGAGGTTAGTAATCCTGTGAGGTCTTGGGAGAGGAGTCCACTGGATCTAGTAGAATAACCTGCTCCTTATTGCTCAATTCTCATCTCTCCAAGGAATAAATGGGATGATGAGGCCCCCTGATCCGGGGATCAAATGGGCCCATAGGGATCTTTTCCTGCCTGGAGGATATCTGGATCTCATACTGGGAGAAGAACATATGGGTTATTTAGGCAAAGAATGGGAGCCATTGAGTAAGACTTGTGGGACAAAGGGAAATAGAAAAGAAATTAAAACATTATTACCACTAATGATAGCTGCTACCAGATTTCTGATTGGCTATTATTCACCAGAATAATCCCTCATATAAATTTGTTAAGAATATGAAATCACTAGCCAGCACCCAGACCCACCTGATTTTTTTTAAACAGTCTCATAAGACAATAATATAACATTCAGCTAGACTTACATTCTTCAGGAAAGAAAAATAAATTTTGTCAGGGATGAATCCAGCATGATAAAGCAAAACAATTCAGAATGCAATAAAACAACAACAAAAGAAGTGTTCTCCAAAAAGCATGTTGAGCAAATGTAAGAATCTATTGAGATTAATGTGTTTAATGTATAAAAATAGTAAGCTATTAAATTTCATGGCATGAACTATTGATGCCAGTCTGATAGTATATTTATTTTTTATAGCATTTTTGCCAAGGTACAGCAAATAACTTGAATCAAAATAGCAAGACACATACTACTCTGCAAAGCAATTGCAAGTATCTAAAAATCTACTGTTGTCATGTTTTAAAGAGTATCCACAAAGTTAAAAATATCATTATGCAAACTAATTTGAAATATTTCAAAATGTTTAAATGAAAAAAATACCTATCCCAGCATTATAAACATTTGAAATAAATACCCAATTGGTAGATATCCTGGATCAGTGTTACTATATTAAAATAAGATATTGTCATGGTTTCTTTTCCCTGACATAACAATGCCAGCTATCTACCATAAATAACTTATGATATATTCTGTGCTTTTGTTATCCATACTTAATTTGAGAAGCCTGTAAAAACTGTAGTGTTTTGCTTAAGATCGCCCTTGATTCCTATGCTAAATGTGACAGTCCCATGGTACAGATTGAATAAGAAATGTAAGAGGTTTGGAATGGGCAGACAGAATGGTAAGGGGGTTAAAACAACAATGCTTCTCCAGTTAGTCTGTTGTGCATACTTGTTTCTGATTGAGCAATTTTCCTAGTTAATTTTTGGGTTAATTAAAATACTCTCCAATAACTGGAGTGCCAGGATTTGTTATTTGTTTGTCAGGTTCCATAAAGCAGTTGTGGTCATTGGAAGAGTGCTTTAGCACCCATTTAAATGCTGATTACTTTTATTTAAGGCTACCTAGATACCTACTGTATTCTCCTTGGCCTGCATTTTGAATTGTGAATTGTTTCAGAAGTTTATAAAAATAGACTCTTCACAAGACCTGAGTAAATGGTAGGCAATTTCATTATACAAAGTTGATATATATAATATCCATGGGATGTGAGGGATGCACTCCCCACATGAGGAGGGGGTGCCAGGGGGCTTGCCCTATGCATAAACAGAGATTTTTGTTGCTTTGTGTTGTTCATCCTTTCGGAAAATCAATCATATTGCCTCCACCATATGAAGTTCAACTTCCTGTCGATTTTCTGACATAGATCCACATAGTCTATTATCTTGGAATGCCATTATTAATATTTCATCCTCTGGTTTCAACTAACCTCTCCTTAACCATTCCTGGGTCAAATCCAAATCAACATGAGGTTTTTCCAGGAGATCTTTATACTTTCCACTGTATTTATGCCTTTTGCTCATTTATTCCCCACTCATCTGATCCTCTCCTTATATTCTTTCGTTTCTTGGCACATTCATTTGCTGCCTAATTTTTATGTGCTTCTGCTTTTGATTTCCATTTCTGCTCGACACTGGAATGATTCTGCTAAACTAAGCAGAGAAATAATCTTAGACTTCCTCTCCTCAAGTTTTAAAACTGTCACTATTTTTGGATCTGATGAGGATATGTATGCAGTCCCATGACTGCAGATCTTTACATGCACCCTCATTCAGAAAGTAGAATACATAATCTTGGTATGCAGTGATTTTTATATATCATTGGTAAACATAGAGCATTTTTCTTGTTTTTCCCTTCAGCTGACTCAATGGCTTTGGGGCCAGTCAACTGCAGCAGAAGTGCAGGTTAGAACAGGATGTTCAAATTGATTTATAGCTTGAACTTTATTAGATGTGAAGGCTATTTTAAATATTAGTTTAGTCTTTTGAAGTACTATTACTGAGTTTTATTTGCAACTGTTAATGTATTATTGCTGATCCTTCATCAATTCCCATATAATTCTACACTCCTTACTGCTACAGTTCTTTTATTTCACATTCCTGTCCCATTTAAAAATGTTCTTGGTACTGCAACTTTCCTGCTTTGTTTTTCCACATTTATCTAGACAAAAAGGCCATTCTTATATCATATGAGAAAGTTTTAACCAATCGCAGTTGTGCTTTCAGCTCCTCATCTGATGAACTATACAGTTCATGCTATTTGTCATGTCCACTGTTGTTCTATATTATCCAGTATGCTCTTAATCAAAGTACACTTAGTGAGAACAATCCATGAATATATAATGTGCTACATAAAACTGTTGTTTTTTAATCTTCTTCTTCTTTCGGCTTTTCCCGGTTGGGGGTCACCACAGCAGATCATCTCTATGCTCATGATTGGCAGTGGAGATTTACGGTGTCGAGTTGCCAGCCCAGTGCCCAACCTTTCACAGAAGGCACACACATGCACACACTCACGCCTAGGGCCAATTTGGAGTGTCCAATCCACCTACAGCATGTCTTTGGGATGTGGAGGAAACTGGAGCTCCCGGAGGAAACTCACGAGACCACAAGGAGGATATGTAAACTCCAGACAGAAGACACCCCAGTCGAGGATCGAACCAGAGATCCTCTTGCTGTGAAGTGGCAATGCTAACCACTGCCCCACTGCGTTCTGTTTTTTAATAAAATCATTAAATTGATAAATCAAATCCACTTGATACAAGTATCACTTTTCAAGGATACCTGAGAACAGTTTCTGGTTAAGTGAGTGTCCCAGAGTCACAGAGAGACAGTAATTCATATTTTATTTTATTTTATTTGTCCTTTGGTAACTGGAAAGTCCAGGTTAGCAAACAGCTCATTTTCAGTGAAGACCAGAGGAGAACAGCTCCACAACAGATTAAAAAAAAAATATTTAACAATAGTTAATGAGTAACTATATAAAAGGGGACAAAAGCTACACAACATATTAATTATTTTACAATAAGTTGATGAATAATTATACACAAGAGGAGAAAAGCCATGCAACTTATTAAATATTTTATAAGGAGTTAGCGAGAAAGGCTCCACAAACACACACAAAAACATTTTATAATAGCTGATAAGTAATTATATGCAAGGAGAAAAAGCCCCACAACAGATAAAACTCTTTACAATAGATTGATGTGTACCTTATGTACAAGAGAATAACAGCCCCCTGCTACAATTAAAATACATTTACATAATATTGCTAGGAGAGATAATGATGAGGAATATAATATGTACTGCAAGTAGTAATATACTTTGCAGAAGTGAATATCCTATGTTGAGTAAACTAATATACAATTATTTAAAATATTGAATATATTTCTAAAACTATATGGAGGTGAGAAATAATAAAGTATTCTGATGTCAAAATAGGCAGAGTAATAGAATGAGATGAGGTGGGAAAATTAAGGACATGGAGAGAGAAAGAGAGAGAGAGATGATTAGTATTCGAGAGATGCAAATGTTATGGAAGGACACTATGAATTAAATACATATTATTATACAATGAGCCCCCCATTAATATTCCAAAATATGCATGCTGATTGGCCAGCCTGCCCATTGTAAATCCCACAATATACCAACGGAAAAAGGTCCAGTCGCCCAGACTTTTTCCATTGGTATAAAGTATCCAAAATCTTGTTTTTTTTTTCAATAAATAAAAAAGAAAAGAAAAAAACGAAGCAACAGAGACTTTATTTTCTCCATTGATTCCATTTCAAAGTATTGATGCATAGGAACGCAAGTCCCATGTACATGTGCAGTAGTACATCAACACAAGGAAGCAGTATGCCACCACTGCCGGAAGAACAGTAATGCGCCGTTATACAAAGACATTATTTAAGAAAAGTATTTTTTTCTTAAATAATGTCATTGTATAATAGCAATAACCGACTTTGTGGTTGTGGTATATTGAAATTTACCCATGGTTGGCTTTATTTAATCACAAGGGCGAACAGTGGATAAATCTTCAATATATGACACCACATCATCGGTTATTGCTTAAGTAACTGCTGGCTACTAAGATGAGGATGTAGAATAGTACCCATTAGTAGTGTGGTAAAGTGAGAGCTAATTTTAAAGTTAGCCTATTACTACCTGCTAGGATATGGAGGTGTGAATGAGATGGTGAAAGGCATAATTATAATAAGTAGGTGTCCATGTGTCTGTTTTGAGGGTTGTGCAGGTACAGATTCAGGTGTCAAATATTTATTTGATATTTGTTGACCAGGATAGTTCATCTTGACAGATGCCTCTTTTCAGCAGAGACCTAAGGAGAAAAGCTCCAAAAGGTAAATATAAATATAAAATGTCATAATACATTAAGTATAATGGTAATAAAATGTTTAACAGTAGTCACATACAGTTTTATCCTTAACGTAGTCACTGTAATAGTAATAACATACAGTATAACAATAATCACATGGAGTTTCATCCTATACATAGTCACAGTAACAGTAATAACATACATTATCACAATAATCACGTGCAGTTTCATCCTATACATAGTAACAGTAACTGTAATAACATACAGTATAACAATAATCACATACAGTTTTATCCTATACATAGTAACAGTAACAGTAATAACCTACTGTATAACAATAATCACATGAATTTTCATCCTATACATATTCACAGTAACAGTAATAACATACATTATAACAATAATCACATGCAGTTCCATCCTATACATAGTAACAGTAATAACATGCAGTATAACAATAATCACAAGTAGTTTCATCCTATACATAGTAACAGTAACAGTAATAACATGCAGTATAACAATAATCACATGCAGTTTCATCCTATACATAGTAACAGTAACTGTAATAACATACAGTATAACAATAATCACACACAGTTTCATCCTATACATAGTAACAGTAACAGTAATAACCTACTGTATAACAATAATCACATGAATTTTCATCCTATACATATTCACAGTAACATTAATAACATACATTATAACAATAATCACATGCAGTTCCAGCCTATACATAGTAACAGTAATAACATATAGTATAACAATCATCACATGTAGTTTCATCCTATACATAGTAACAGTAACAGTAATAACATACAGTATAACAATAATCACATGTAGTTTCATCCTATACATAGTAACAGTAACAGTAATAACATGCAGTATAACAATAATCACATGCAGTTTCATTCTATACATAGTAACAGTAACTGTAATAACATACAGTATAACAATAATCACATACAGTTTCATCCTATACATAGTAACAGTAATAGTAATAACCTACTGTATAACAATAATAACATGAATTTTCATCCTATACATATTCACAGTAACAGTAATAACATACATTATAACAATAATCACATGCAGTTCCATCCTATACATAGTAACAGTAATAACATACAGTATAACAATAATCACATGTAGTTTCATCCTATACATAGTAACAGTAACAGTAATAACATGCAGTATAACAATAATCACATGCAGTTTCATCCTATACATAGTAACAGTAACTGTAATAACATACAGTATAACAATAATCACATGTAGTTTCATCCTATACATAGTAACAGTAATAACATGCAGTATAACAATAATCACATGCAGTTCCATCCTATACATAGTAACAGTAATAGCATGCAGTATAACAATAATCACATGCAAAAACCAAAACTAGAAGCAAAACCAAACCACGAATGCAAACCACTTGGCACCACAGGACCCGGAAGCAGGTACACAAAGGCTTTCAAAATAAGCAGTAGAAGAAATCAATCAGCTGCTAGGTCTCCAATAAGATCCTTTAATATGACAAGGCAAAGTTAAAATCACAGTCTCTTCCAAGCGCTTTCACTCGACCACTTGCGAGCTTTTTCAAGGCAAAAAACCTTCCGGGTCCTGTGGTGCCAAGTGGTTTGCATTAATAATCACATGCAGTTTCATCCTATACATAGTAACAGTAATAGTAATAACATACAGTATAACAATAATCACATGCAGTTTCATCCTATACATATTAACAGTAACAGCAATAAAATACAGTATAACAATAATTACATACAGCTTCATCATATGCATAGTCACAGTAAAGTTTCTTACAGTTGTGAAAGCAAGAGGTACGGTTCAGGAAAAATAATGCAACAATACCTCTGGACCAGAACAGTTGTAGGATAAGAGAAAGGAGGAACAGATAATATGGAAAAATGGTTTAGTTATATATTTTTTAGATTGGTCTTGCAATTGGAAAGGTTGCTAGTATGTTTAAGGGATAAGTTGATAGAGTGCTAGGAGTGGGCTACATAGCCAGAATAAAGAGATAGAGGTTCCTGCTGACAGATGTGGTTTGTAGGTAGTGAGGAGTATTTTGTTTTCATATTCAACTGACGTAGTTTGGGTGTATGTATACAATAAGCCTAGTAATGCTTTGCTTTGTTCTAGTATGCATATTAATTTGTGGACTAGGGAGTTGTTAGGTTTAAGTGAGTTGCTTGGGTAATTCAAGCCAATCAAGCTGCTTTAGGGTTATGCAATGAGCAGTTCTATGGTGAGTTAGTGGTATTGTGCTATGTTATTGTAGCACTTCTTTAGTTTATTTTGGATGGAAGCTTGAATGTTAAGCAGTGCTGGTACAGAAGCCCTTACTATTAAAGTAGGGAGTAGGAGTGTTGAGGCCAGGAGTTGCTTGGATGAATTAGTTAGTTAGTTTTTTTTCTTCCTTCATTCTTTTAGTTCTGTAGAGTGTCAATAATTTTTGGTGATTTTTTTCATAACCTATTGCACATGCAAATCAGTGTCAAGTTATCATCAAATGTCATGCCTAGTAGCTTGGTATGGGGGATGACTTCTATAGGGGTATTATCAGAGGCTGTTATTGAAAAGATCTGTTTCAGGTGTGTTTTTGAGGAGTAATAATAGCAAATTTTTGGATTGAGTAGAATCTGTGAGTTATTGAGCCAGCTTTCATCTGATGAAAATTACTCTTGGATAATCTGTTGTTGAGTAATTGGCTTACTGGCAGTACATATTAAAGCAAAGTCATCTGCAAATTGTATGAGGGATGATTGACATTTGTCAGACTGTAGGTTTTTGGCAAATATTTTGAAAAGCAGTGGCCCTAGTATGAAATCTCAGGGTTCACCTGCTTTGATGGGCAGGCAAGAAGTGTAGGAATAAATCCACTCAACAGACTGGAGTCTATTGGAAAAGTAACTGGAGAACCTGGTGTCGATGTTTTTGATAGGCTAAGTGAAAAGTTTTAAAAGTAGGCTGTGGGAAATAGCAGTGAAGGCCTTGGAAAGAGCTAGAAACCAGTTGGCCTTTGTTCCCAGGTAGGTTTGTAGTGTTTGTAAAGTTTAGTAGAGCTGTGGTAGTTCTATATCCTCATCTGAAAGCATGTTGAGTGAAGGTAAGGAGGATGTTTGTTTTTATATGAACTAATAATTGATTATGAATGCATTTTTCAAGGATATATGAAAGAGGAGAGAAAATGGCAGTGCTTTTAACGCTAGATATATCATTGGAGTTTACTCACTTGTGATCTGGGATGATGAGAGATTGTCTTCCAAATGGCTAGGACATGTTATTCCTGGATATACCTACTTATAGGTTCATGGGTTCATAGGTTGATACTAGGCTATCAGCCCTAGGGCCTATACAAACCTAGCCATAACAATTCCCTGTCTATTTACTTCCCTAGAGTGACTGATGTGATCCCCGGGGTGAATTTCCTATCTCCCATCCAATCATCAAGGTTCCTTTTGAAGAGCACCAAAGAGGTGCCCTGCTTGACATATATGGGCAGTCTATTCCAGAGTCTGGGGAGTCTCTGGTCAGGAAACTATCCCTCCAGCATGTTTTGTTCATTGTGATGACAAGGTTTAGATCCCTGAAGCATGTGGCTCCGAGGGATTGGGTTTTTTTTAAGTGTAGCATGTCCAATAGCTCTGGGTTTGACATGGTCTTGTATGTTAAGCAGCGGTCACCTCTGAGTAGATGATATGCAACAGAGTATAGCTGGAGTTTCTTTAGACGGTCAGCATAGGGCATCTGTTTTAGGCCTGTGGTTCTTTTAGTGAGGTATTTCTGCAGCCTTTCAAGTTGTTGCAGATGTCTTGAGAGGTACATACCAAACAGGGCGTTGTATTTTATAATGGTTCTAATGAAGGATGAGTACAGTGGGATAATGACCTCCTTTTTTCTGGATGAAAAGCCCTTAGTGATGAGGTGTGCCACATAGAAGGATTTCCTGACTGTTGTGGCGATGTGGTTATCGAAGGTGAGACTACTGTCCACCTTTGTCCCTAAGTCTCTTATCACACTTTCAGTGTTTAGTGTACTGCCACCTATGTGGTAATTCATGGATACATGTTTTTTCCCAAAGGGGATAACTATAAATTTCTTGGCATTGAACTTGAGCCCATGGCTCTGGCAACAAGCATCTGTTTCTGTAAGGCCCATTTGTAGAGTATCCACATCATTTGGGGATTCAATAATGGCTCCCAGTTTGTAGTCATCTACAAACTTTGTTAGCCAGAGTCCCTTAGTGTTGGCCTGTACTTCACAGAAGTAGCTGCCAAACAAAAGTGGTCCCAGGACTGAACCCTGAGGTACTCCACTTGTCACTTGTCTGGAGCTGGATTTGGAGTCGGCTACTTTTACAGTGTGGGTTCTGTCAGTAAGCCAGTTGGCAACCCATCGAGTGACGTAGGAATTAATGCCCAGCTTAGTAAGTTTATCTATGATTTCTAAGTGGGGATTACGTCAAAGGCCTGGGTGAGGTCCACATAGGCTGTGTGGGCTACCTTACCCTTGTCCACAGCTCTGGAGACTGATTTGAAAAAGTCAATCAGGTTCAGGAGACAAGATCATCCTTTCACGGACCCAAACTGGGTGTGGTCCAGTATTTGACAGTTGCCAATGTCTTTGTTTATAAGTTCAATGATAATATGTTCCATGCCATTGCAGATCAGGCTCATCAGACTGATGGGACGGTAGTTCCTGGGATCCAAGGTGGATCCCCCCTTATGGGGATACTGTTAAAGGAAGTTGATTTGACTGCTACTTTAGGTAATGATCAGGAATTTCATGTGCAGCTAGTGCAGTTGGAAGGAATCAAACTCCATATACCATTTGTTCATAGGTTAATAGATTCATAGCAATATACTAGGCTAACAAACACCAGGGCCTTTATAAGCCTAGACAGGAAATTCAACCCAATTGCATACCCTTGTAACATGAATATCTTAATGGGAAGGTATGTTTGTTAGGGGGGTTATGTTA
Source organism: Protopterus annectens (assembly GCF_019279795.1). Lineage (NCBI taxonomy): Eukaryota > Metazoa > Chordata > Ceratodontiformes > Protopteridae > Protopterus > Protopterus annectens. The sequence goes on along the minus strand of NC_056726.1, from coordinate 1,150,427,895 downwards.
GTTAGGTGTTTGCTAAATAGTTATGTTGGGGGGTAGGTTAGTTAGGGAATCTTTACTGCCTGGTGTCTGTAAGAGACATAGGAGCCAGCTCTGGGACAAATTTATGATTACTCATCCAATGTTAGTTTTGGGAATGTTTATTGTTGTGTCTATAAGAGATATAGGTGCCATGCTGGGATGAATTTGCTATTTCCCATCCAATGAAATGAACAAGGTTACATTTGAAGAGTATTTGGGATGGACCCTGCTTCATATAGATAGAGAACCTGTTCCAAAGCATGGGAATCCTTTGAGTCATCAAATATCTGTGTCACCAGATATCTGTCTCACCAGATAATTTTATTTGTGACATATGCAAACTTCAAATCCCTGGATCTAGTGTTCCTAGTGCTCACTTTACAGATGCACAAAAGCTCCATCAGGGCTGGGCCTAAGGATGCTTTATATGTCAAGCACAGATTGCCTGTCAACAACCTGTAGGAGACTGAGTATAGAGGAAGGGTTCTAAGATGATCTGTATAAGACAGTGTGCTAATTCCCTGGATTCAGTTGGTGAGGACCTTTTGTATTGCTTCCAGCTGTTGCATTTGTCACATCAGGTTCATGCTGAGGATTGCACCGTACTCAGTGATGAGTCTGATAAGGTATGAGTAGAGTGATACTATTAACTTCCTTGGATATGGATGCCGTACCATTATTTCTTATAAGTTGGGTGGCATAGAATGATTTTCTTACCACCTTGACTACGTGTTGGCCAAAGGCCAGATATTTGTGTTCCCAGATCTCTATGTACTGGGTTACGGGTCTTTTATCTATGGAATAATTTGCATGAGGAGTTGTTTTTCCCAAAACCCTTGGCTTTGGCACCAGTCATTTGTCCATGTTGGGCCCCCTTTCAGGATGGCAATGTCATGGAGGGGAATTTATGAGGGTCATAATGTGCAGTCATCTGTGAATTTAGTGAGCCAGAGGCCCTAGACATTAGCCTTGACCTCTGAGAAGGAAAGGAAAAAAACAAGAGTGGGCTCACCACGGAGCCCTGTGGTACTCCACTGGTGACCTGCCTCTTGATGGAGGTGGTCTCACCAATCCTGACTTCTTGGGTCCCATCAGTGAACCAGCTGGTTACAGGAAGCAGCTTCCTAATAACTCAGAGCATTAACCAGTTGTAGTGGAGACCCATGGGTTATATGTAAATGACTGCCTAAGGACATACCAGTGTTTCAGCTACATAGACACTGAACGCCCATTACTTTTTAGTTTCTTTTTTAAAGTCTTTACAGGTACATTCAGGGCAATAAACCCAAATCAGACCAACTGTACACATGCCATGATTTGCCCTTTTTCTGAACTCATAAGTACAGTATATATGGATTGCTTCATTATACTTTACAAACACAGAGCTTAAAATAAGCCTTATGCCTATAACATAATGGTAACTGCAAACTATACAAAGCAGCATCCATACCAAAGGGTAAAAAGGTCACACAGACAAACCACTTAGTAAAAACTATTAACGAGTTCCGAGAAAAGGCAAAACATGGCATGTCTACAGCTAGAGGGGTTTGGCTTTATTCTGCTAAATACACCACTAAAGTCTTATATCAGTAAATGTAAAAAGTCGTAGATAATCAGAAACCATGTAGCTAAAACAGTGGTATGTGCTTAAGGGGTTATTTAGCAGATATCCCATGGGGCTCCACAGCAACAGGTTTACATATATATATATATATATATATATATATATATATATATATATATATATATATATATATTTACACACACACACACACACACACACACACACACACACACACACACACACACACAGTATATCTATCTATCTCTCTCTCTCTCTCTATATGTATATATATATATATATATATATATATATATATATATATATATTAATATATATATATAAATGTGTGTGTATGTGCTAGTGAACACTTTAGTTTTGCATGGTCTTTCATGTAGTTTTTACAAAAGTGGTTTGCCTGTGGGATCTTTTTACCCTTTGATTTGGGATTAAGAAAAAGTAATGGAGACATTTTGTCAAAAACAGAATCTGATCCTTTTCTAATATTTAGAAAGTGCTAATATTCCTAAACCCACTGGTGAGTTTTGTTCAAGTATCACTATAATTTCTTTTAATAATTTATTTATTTATTTATTTGCATTTGTTTACCGGGATGGTCCAGCTAGGCCAGAAGTACCCATTTTCAGTGGAGTCCCGGGGAGAAAAGCTCCACATATAAGACATTTTACATATAAGACAGAATTTACCTTAATAAAGACATTTAGTACATATAATTGAAGACCACCCACTCCCTTTAAGAGTGTTGTTCCTTCAGTGGAATTCCTATCCAGCAACAGTGCAGTAAACGAACAACGTCCCTGCCTCCAAATAATTAAAGGACTTTGCTAACCCCAGTTAGCTCTGAAGACCACCCACTCCCTTTAAGAGTGTTGTTCCTTCAGTGGAATTCCTATCCAGCAACAGTGCAGTAAATGAGCAACATATGTTATACTGTGTAATCATTAAGGCTAACATTATATGCCCATCTGATGTCACTTACTAATGTGTGCCTACTGTGTGCCTCATTAAAGTACTGCCCCTGGTCAGCTACAGCACTCCATGTGTACCCCAACCCCACTACCCCTGCTATCTCTAGCCTTTAAGTCATTCACCTCCCACATAGCCTTCATCCATCCACTTTTCTGCTAGCTCTTTCCCTCTACTCTAGTGTATCCTACTGATACAGTCCCTCATATCTCTGCCTACCATCTGTTTATTTCATCTCTCTAACCCCTCTCTCCCATATAGAACTCCTCTGGCCTCTTTCTTCCACATAGGAACTCTACTCTCATCTCTCCCTACCATAGTTTATCTCAATCATCTTCCCAGCCTTGCTCCCAGCCTAGCAACTGTCAGTACCTTTGCTTAGATTTGTGCAAAACCTAAGACAGAAGCAGGAATTTCTGACATTAATCAAGACATTCTGTCTCCTGTGCTGCAGTCTCTGACCTCCTTACTGATTGTTTCATTTGCTGCACTTTCAGGAAGGTGCTTTGCCACCTATTGGCACTTATCCCTGCTCTTGACCCAATACATCACTATCCTTCTCCCATTCTGCCTTGCGTATGTTAAAATGTACACTTAGTCTTCGGCACCATCTCTCTCCCATCCCAGCTGCCCCATAGTGTGGCGGTGTGTTTAGCTGACCAGGTAAACCCTTTACTTGATTTAAACTGTTTTCTACATTATAATGTTATGTATATTGCACTTGTATTCTGCCTTCACTTGCCGATCAGCCAAATAGTTTTCCAACATCACTATACATCTGCTCTTTGGCCTCATTTGAGTTTATTCCCTGCAACAGCGTATCTAACAATGTTTTAAAAGGAGACATGTACTGTTGAGGCTTTTACGAACTATACTGTTGATTAGTTTTGCTGTTATCTGTGACCGTTACTATACTGCATCCTGTTATTGTGTTTTTGATGCTTTGAGCTGTTGGTGAAGACTGGAACTTGCCAATCGGCCGAATAATCATCCCTGCATAGCACTAAGTGAGCTTGTGGCCTCTATGGCATTCTTACTGTAACCGCTTATATTATAAAGGTGCGATCTAACTTAGTAAGGTATGAGCTATTGTACACTGTGTTTTTGGCTCGTTTTGCTAGTAGAATTAATTTGTTAATATACTATGCCTTGCTGTTGACTTTTCTGAAGGTGTGAGCTGTTTGTAAAGTCTGTAACGTCTGTGTCCATTATAAGGCAGTGTAGAATTAATGCATTAGCGTCTTAACCTTAGCGACTGCATTTATTTGTGTAATAGCTGCACATGGAGGGGATCTTGCTTGCAAATTAACCATTGGGTAGCAACAGTATGTAGTCACCAAGATCTTACAGCCTCAATATATTTTTCTGTGACTATTTTCAGTGTTGTTATACCAATTATACCTCCGTTGTTAGACAGTGTATCCAAAGTTGTTACTGAATTACATGCTGTGCTTCTGCTACCTATTCTACTGCATATAAAGTTTATATTTGTGAGAACTCCTTAATAACATTACCAGTTGTTATATAAACTGTATTTTACTCGCTACTCTGTGAACCTTTTACTATAACCAATCTCTAATCTCCACTATACTGCTCCCTTTTGTCTAGTCCGCCCCTACATTACTACTGCTCTAAACTAACATTTCCTTCCTACTCCTCTCATTTCTCTGTCTCTACATGACCCCTATTCTAAGCTAACATTTCATTCCTACTCACTCATTCCTCCTTCCTATGCTCATCCCCACATAGACTTTTTCCTTTATTATGCCTTGCCCTCATTACTATCTGGACTCAGCTAATCCCTACTATTATTCACCTCATACTCATCTTCTCTTTCTCTCTCTCTCTCTCTGTCTCTCTCTCTCTCTCTCTCTCTCTCTCTCTCGCTCGCTCTTTGTTTTTCAGGTCCCTGCCACCAAATAATTAAAGGACTTTGCTAACCTCAGTTAGCTCTGAAGACCACCCACTCCCTTTAAGAGTGTTGTTCCTTCAGTGGAATTCCTATCCAGCAACAGTGCAGTAAATGAACAACGTATGTTATACTGTGTAATCATTAAGGCTAACATTCTAAACCCGTCTGATGTTACTTACTACTGTGTGCCTACTGCATGCCTCATTAAAGTACTGCCCCAATCAGCTACAGCACTCCCTGTATACCCCCACCCACTACCCCTGTTATCTCTAGCCTTTAAGTCATTCACCTTCCACATAGCCTTCACCCATCCACTTTTTCTGTTAGCTCTTTCCCTCCATTCTAGTGTATCCTACTGCTACAGTCCCTCATATCTCTGCCTACCATCTGTTTGTTTCCTCTCTCTAACCCCTCTCTCCCATATAGAACTCCTCTGGCCTCTTTCTCCCAAATAAGAACTCGACTCTCATCTCTCCCTACCATAGTCTATCTCAATCACCTTCCCAGCCTTGCTCCCTGCCTAGCAACTGTCAGTACCTCTGCTTAGATTTGTGCAAAACCTAAGACAGAAGCAGGAATCTCTGACATTAATCAAGACATTATCTCTCCTGTGCTGCAGTATCTGAGCTCCTTACTGATTGTTTCATTAGGTACACTTTCAGGAAGGTGCTGCCCAGCTCTGTTCACCCTCGCTAACACTTGGGCTCACTTCTCCCCTTACCCTACCCCATTCCCACCCACCCCCACATCAATTACATTTATAGTTACAGACCACACCCCTCAACAAAACTCACACCCATTTATCCAATCAGTTCTCACCAATCTCCCCCCACACTGAAACACTCCACCGCACCCTATTCAACACCTGTGCTGTATAGTTACTGAGACCACTCCTACACTCACCCAACTCCTCTTGCAGCTAACAATGTCCTATACACATCACACCCAGCTACTAAAAGTATGCTTGTTTTCATTAACTATCTTCTCTCTCCTCCTGCTATCCATCCTTTCATCCTACCACACACAACTTAATATCGCCTCCCCACCACCTTGGCAGACAGGCTCTACACCCAGTCCCATAAATGTAGGACATTTCCCTATATCACCCTGCAACCTTACCTCCACACATCCTTTTTCCCCACTGTATAATACTCTTAAATACCAAACTAGCCCTCCATCCTCCCATAAACAAGCTAAGATATTACACAAACTAAGCAAACTCTCTATATATATCTACTCCAAACATTGTCTTGCTGTGGGGACATTCACCCTAATCCAGGACCTAACAAATCTAACAAAAGAAACTTAACACAGCAAAATCCTCTATATCTAAGACCTACCTCATCTCTCCTCCTTTTAAACATTAATGTTAGAAGTATTCTTAACAAAACTCAGGACCTTCATGCCCTACTAACTCTATATAAGCCAGATGTCATAGTTTTAACAGAACCTTGGCTCAAACAGGAACATCATGACAATGAAATTATAGCCCCTGTGTACAATATTATACATAGAGACAGAACAGGTAAAAAGGGAGGAGGTGTTGCAATACTATTCCAAAACCACCTATCTATTGAACAATTTGAGTGCACTTCCCAAGAAGTCAATGACATAGAACTAATACTAGCCAAATTAAAACTTAACTCCATCAAACAAATAATCATTGCAGGTGGATATATCCCACCAGGTAATAATACTACCATACTGGAATTCCTACTAAACTGGATGTCATCCACCCTTCCACAAGAAACCATACTAGTAGGTGACTTTAACATTGACTGGAATGACTGCTCCAGCCAAAATCCCACCACCCATATCAACCTCCATGGATTTAACCAAATTATAACTGTCCCACAAGAACTGGCAAAACCTCCAAATGTCAGTCCATCTTGGACTGGATTCTGAAATCAGACTTCACACTGGCTCAACAATCAGGCTGTCTTCCTGATAGTCTGATTGACCATCAAGCAACATACCTAATTAGTTACCGATCCCACCACAAGAAACAACCCATCCTCAGAGTAGGATGCAACAAAAAGACCTTCAGAACTAATGACCTAATCAATTCACTAAAATGCTGCAACTGGAATCCCTTAAAACAACTACCTCTTGATGAGGCTGTGCAGCACTTTAATTCAACTTTCCTAAACATCTTAAACTGTCATGCATCCCCTCAGAGCCATTAGAATCAATACTAACTACACCCCATGGCTAACAAAAGATACTAAAACCATAATGAAAAAAAGGGACAAAGCCTGGTTACAATTTCACAAACAAAAAAACTCTACCATGAGACAGAATTACCTTGAATTCCGCAACAAAGCTAAAAAACTGATAACATTTGACAAAACTAATTACCACAAAACCATGCAGGATAAATATGCTCACAACCCTCAGAAATTTTGGGCCACAATAAATAGTTTACTGCACCCAGGTAAATCCTCCACTCCTACCCCTGTATTACCAAACAACCATGACAGCATCCCTACCCAATTTAACAAATACTTTACGGAAACAGTCCAAGCCCTAGCCCATACCAACAACACTAGCAGCACCCTACCTACTGAGACCCCATACCCATTTCAGTTTGTCAAACAACTACTCCAGTTTTTCCCTGCACCCAATCCCCACTAATACAATTTCTTAACTCCTCAAAAAACTGAAACCAACCAAACTGGCAGCTGACAATCTTCCATCAGACTTCCTTCAAATAACAGCTGATGCTATAGCCTATCACATTTCCATTCTCATAAATAGGTCAATATCTGAATGCAGTGTACCTCACTCCTAGAAAATATCACATATTATACCATTGCACAAAGGGTGTAAGTCCCTTGAGCTCACCAGCTATTACCCTACTGCAATTCTATCACCTTTATCAAAAATATTAGAGAGAGTTGTTGATTCCAGCTAATGTAGTTCCTTCTAGAGAATGACCTGCTATCCAAATCCCAACATGGCTTCAGACCCTCCCATAGTACTACCACAGCACTACTCTCATTTACCAACATTGTCAATCATCATAGAAAAAATGGGCTATTTGTATCCTCAATATTCTTAGACCTATCAAAAGCCTTTAATATGGTCAACCATAATATACTTCTAGAAACCCTATCTTCCCTTAACATAAGCTCCTCCACCATAACATGGTTCAAGAACTACTTGTCAGACCATCAGCAGGCAGTTCTATGGCAAGACCGATTGTCCCCCCTATTACCAGTAGCCATAGGTATCCCTCAAGGGTCCATCCTAGGGCCTCTGCTTTTCTCACTGTTCACTAACCAGATAGCCTCATCCTCACCCTCTGTCTCCATAGTGCAATATGCAGATGATACCACTATTATGTGCCTCCCCCACCATTCATGAGATAAAAAACATAACCCAAAACAACTTCCTTAGCAGAAGCATGGCTCACTAACATAAAACTTATTCTTAATCCCCAAAAAAAAAAAAACTCATTCTCTTCAGTCCCGGTAGATCTCCACCACTAAATAATGATTTCACCATGACATCTAAGGATAATATACAAATTACCCCAACAACACACACAAAACTATTAGGTGTCAAAAATGACAATAATCTAAAATTCGACATACACATAGTGCAAACAATTAAGAAAGTTAACAAAAAGCTCAGTATCCTGTACAGGAACAGACAGTTTATCAATAATCCTACCAAGGCCACCTTAGCAAGGACGCATCTGTTATCCATTCTCCTTTATGCCTCCCCCATCTTAACTAACTTTCATAACACTGAACTAAGCACAATGGAATCCTGTTACAACAAGATTGCCAAGTTTGCTACTGATGTGTCTCATAGATCACATCACTGTATAGCCCTCAAACAACAAAACTGGCTTAAGTTACCTCAGCTACTACTACTCAACCAAACTCTCAATAGTTCATAAACTCTACTACCTTCCTGACAAAACCCAAGCTCTTCATAATCTAATTCTCCCCTATACTACCACTAGAACATTAAGATCTAGTTCTCAAAACCACATAAAGGTCATCAAACATAAAAACGATGCTGGTAAATCCCTCTTTGCCTGCTCCATTGCCAGAACCTGGAATTCACTACCAGGGCACTTGACTGCCACCTCCTCTACTTCCCAATTTAAAAACCTTCTCAAAACTCACTACTTAAATAACTGGCATTGTTCATGTCACTCTCCAGGTTAAGCCACCCCACTGCACTGTTACTGGGATTATGCTATGTATCAAATTGTGGTCCCCCACATCACATATGTTAAGGATAATAAAGTAACTCAACTCTCATGTATTCTTATATCCATGGATATGGCTTTCTATAAAATATTTAGATATTGGGCCGGATTCATGATGGCATGCACAGAGTCTACAAGTAGAGTAAGACTCCATGCAGCCATCATGTCTGACGAGTGATCCACGAACAGCCTGTAGGGGCGTGTAAGAGAGCTCCTAACACATCTCCTACACGGAGAGGGCTGCGATATGCAAATGACCTCACTTGCAGCCAAAAGGCTTGCAAATGAGGTAAATTTGTGATCCAGGAAGCAGAAACCTGTCTGAGTAGGAGACGTGTTAGCTGCAGAAATGTACTCAGTTGACAACTTGAGTACCGTTCTGCAAATTGCACAATGGAGCCTTGTCAGCTCCAAATAAAGGCTGCATATGGTTGAGGAAGCATGCCAATGGCCAAATATACGACCATTGGAAAGTTTCCCTGATGCAAAATTAAAATAAAAATATTTTTTTTTTTTGGCGATTTCTGATGTTTAAGCGTAGCACAGCGCCGCGCAAACGGGGTGTGCTATAAAAATCATAAAATAAGGCAATAAAAGCCACAAACATGGAATTTATGAAAATTGTCAAATTTCAATGTAAGGGAATAGCAGGCTGAAGACAACATGGCCACCGAGTAGGGGTTGCTAAGGGGAGAAGCCCAGTCTAAGACATGTAACCAAGCATTAGTAGGCAATCCTATGTAAATGAAAGTTAGGATAGTGAATAGCACTTTAACATAGCAAATGAGCACAGTCAGTGGAATGTAGGAGTAGGATATGGGGAGGAACAGAGTAGGAGATAGGTGACATCACAAGGTGGGTATGTATGAAAGTAGTGCAGCTCATTGGAGGACAGTGGCATCTGTTAGGTGTCAGTTAGACATCATGGAAAGAGGTGTGTCAACAGGTAAGCCAGGGAAAGCCAAGAAATGGAAGGTGTATACTGTGGATAACACCAAAGTTTCTTGCTGAGCGGGTATGTGTGCGTGTGCGCACCTGTAAACCCGAGTAAGACAGAGTGCGCGCGTGAAAGTGTGAGTGCACACGTTTAAGCTGGAGTAAGCATGTATAAGGCTGTTTAAAGAGTTGTTTGCGCTGGTGTGCGTGCGTTTTAACCTGAATAATGAAGTTTTAGTCTGTCTAAGCATGTGTGCGTGCGTGTTAGCTGCTGTGAGCGTGTTTGCGCTTGTGTGCGTGTCGCTCCCCCTGAGGAAACAGAAAGGAAAAAGGAAGCACAACAAATAGCAGGAAGCTAGCAGGTGAAAACAATCCAAATCTGGCAATAACACAGGCAGAGCACTAGCCTAGCCCAGCCCAGCACTTAATACTCTGCAAACAACAGTGCAGTTTGTTTCTCGCAAGAGACACTGAAACAATGGAGTATGCTACTAGAAGTGAAAACTGAAAAAGCTTCACTCAGACAAAAAACGCTAGGGGCTGCCATTGCTGTTATAAGACGACACATGCAACATGCTGAGGGTGGTGACAATGCAAATGCTGCCGGACAACCCACAGTGAGGAGATGGAGAAGAGTGTACAGGCCCAGGGTTACCTACCAGGAGTTACATGAGCTGGAGATAGTGGAGTTCTATAGAGTAGACAGAGACCTCCTGCAGCAAATTGTGGAGCTGTGCAGGCCATGCCTCACACACAGAACCAACAGAGGGGAACCCATCCCAGTGGAAACCAAGGTATGTGTTGGCCTAAGAATAATAGCAACAGGTGCCTTTCAGAGACCAACTGGTGATATGATGGGGATATCACAGGCATCAGCATCAAGGGTACTGCACCAGTTCTGATGCCATGTCAGCACATGTTGGTGATCATGTACATTTCCCCAATTCCCGTGAGGTATTGGCCAGCAATATGCATCTCTTCCAGCAAATAGCAGAATACCCTGAGGTAGTGGGTGCAATATACTGCATGCCTATACACATCAAAGCACCAGCTGGGCCTACATTAACCGCAAGGGCTTCCCCTCCATCAACTGCCAGGTCGTGTGTGATGCCCAGGGCATAATAATGAATGTGTGTGCTGGCTGCCCTGGAAGCTACCATGATTCCCATATCTGGCATCTGACACAGCTCTACCAAACATTTGCCAATGGGGACATCCCAAATGGTCACTTAGTGGGGGATGCTGGCTATGCACTGGAGCCGTGGCTGATGACACCCATCAGAAATGCACACATACATGAACAAGAATGCCATAATGAGGCACACTCACAAACACGAAATGTAATCGAGCGTGTGTTTGGGTTGCTCAAGTCATGGTTCTGGTGCCTGGACACATCTGGTGGAGCCTTGCAATACTCACCAACTACATGTACCCAAATTGTCATGGTATGTGCTATGCTACATAATATGATCCTGCAAAAACAGCTGCAACAGGACCAGCATAGGCCTGGGCCAAACAGCCCCCCATCAGTGCCAAGGCCATCACAGGCAGAGTGTAACTCAGAGGAGGAACAACCTGAGCCTGCCCCAGTAGGCAGATGGAGGCATGCCCAGTATGCCTTGGCCTTGGCAAAGAGGCAATGCATAGCACATACACTGGCTCAGTAGGAACCCTGGAAATGATACCTCTCTCTGACTCACACATAGAGTAAAAGGGATGCCTAACTTGACACTACCTTTTGCCAAACATGTATAGGGAGTGCAGTATGTGCATCTGACATAGGCAGCCCTGCAGCACCACCTGAGGCATGATTGCCATGTGTTAAGCAATGTAAGGTAGTGCTAAACAGCATTTACCCCCATGTTGTATATGCAAACTTGATGACCTTCAGTAGCATCCTATCCTCACCAAACATGAGGCCACAATATGAAGACAAGATGATCAATTACAACAATTGGCTTAAGTATTGGTGTCAGTGAAAGGGGATTCAATGCCTGTCTGCCTGGGATGAGATGCTCAACAAGACATGATGCTTTGCTAGGGATGGATTTCACCTATCACCTGTGGCCTATTGGATATTGCCAAAGGCTCTTGTCACCCTCATAGTGCCTTTTCTAGGTAAGGCTCAAAACCCAAACCCACCTCCATAGGTATCACAAGGGATAAGAAAGTATAAGTAATGCTACTCAATGCCAGAGTCTAAACTGCAAGATGCATGCACTCCAAACACTCCTCAGCATGGAGAATGTTGATATCTGTGCAGTAACAGAAACCTGGTTCAAGGCTCCCAAGAGCACCCTAGCATTCACAGGTACACCTCATACCATGCTTTACAGCTGCAAAACATGGAACAAACTACAAAAGGAGGGTGAGTATCAATATTTGTCAAAGATACCCACACCACCAGGTTGGTGGCACAGAATGAAGCATCAGAGACTACCCATGTGTAACCAACAGTGGGTAAAACCACCTTCCAGTTCATAGCCTGCTACAGACCACCCTCCTAAACCCAGGAACCACACTTGGCTGACTAAAGAACACATAAAAATATGAAGATCTCCCCAAACACCATTATACTGGGCGGCTTCAACTACCCAAACATACACTGGGAGCATTACCCTAGCTCCAACACCCAAGGCCAAAGGTTCCCAGAATTTATAAACCAAAATGCTATGGAACAACTTGCTACCACTCCCACAAGAGGGGAAAACATACTGGACCTGATCATCACCAACATGGGGACTCTATGCCCAGGACCAGAAGTGTATCCCTCACTGGTACGATCACACCAGATAGTAATCTCACTGGATATTCACATCCCCACCCCAACCCATGGCCACAAAACCACAGTGAAAAATGTTCACTAAAGCATATGTCACACACCTCAAAACTGAGGTGGAATCCTTCACAGCCCCTGTGTCTGTGGAAAATACGGCCCAGACCTCATAACCCTTTATAAATGCATTCTATGAACACCATCAGGAATGCATGGATCATGCAATCCCAAATAAAACCAAGACCCAATCCTCCAAAGGAAGGAATCCTGTTTGGTGGACCTCGGCCACAAAAATCATACAATACAAGGAGGAAGCTACTATATGATAGATCCAAATCATGAAAAGGGAAGCCATCTCTGACCAGTATTACTGAAAAACAACGTCCACACACAAAATTGTCTAAGGCCATCTGTGAGATAAAAATCATACAGGACACCAAGGATAATCACAAGGCATTCTTTACTTATTGTAGGAACCTGTGTGGGAATCCCCAGGTATATTCACAATTAGTCCAACAAGACAAACAATACAACAAACCCACAGACATTGCCAACATCCAAGCTGACAGGTTCAGCGCAAACTCCCCCCCCTCCCCACCAAAAGGGCAAATATCTATCCCAGCAGAGTGCTGGCTCCCTGACATTGCAGATGCACAGGTAACAGCCAGCCTCTCCAAAGCAAAACACACAGCATCAATGGGACCAGACGGTGTCCTGGGCTGTGTCCAACATGAACCCCAAGCAGAATTGAACACACACATAAAACCACTGTTCAGTGTCAGCCTTAACACACGATATGTACCCAAAGAGCAGTGTACAGCAACAGTGAACCCTCTCCACAAAGGTGGTGCCTCAACAGATATTGCAAACAATCGCCCCAGAAGCCTGACTAGGTTGGACTGCAAAGCTACGGAAAGGGTCATCATGGACCTCAGAAATAAACATATTGGGGACACACAGACACTGGATCCTACCCATTTTGGCTTTGTTAAGGGCAGATCCTGCCTCTTAAACCTCGTTGAGTCATTTGAAACAGTCACCAAGGCCATTGACGAGGGGATGGTGGTCCACACAGCTTACCTGGACCTTGCAAAAGCCTTCCATACAGTACCCCACTTGGTCATCATAGATAAGATCACCAGCTTCAATAGAAACCCCTATGTCACTAGATGGGTTGCAAACTGGCTCAAGGACAGAACCCACATGCTCTGAAATGCAGGAGCCATGTCAGACCACAAACCAGCTACAAGTGGCATCCCACAAGGCTCAGTCCTGGGACCTCCCTTGTTTGGTATATATTTCTCAGAGGTACAGGCCAACACAGAAGGACAGTTGGTGAACAAGTTTGTAGATGACTGCAAACTGGGCGCCATAATCGACCCTCCAGCTGACACAAGCAACCTACAAAAGGGCCTCATATAAACAGACAACTGGTGCCAGAGCCATGTCCTCAAGCTAAACACAAAACAGTGTATAGTCCTCCCCTTTGTCAAAAACTAAGTGCCCACAAATTACTACATATGTGGTAACCCATTAAGTATGGAAGAAGTGATAAGGGACCTGGGGACCCAAGTTGATAGCAATCTCACATTCGACAACCATGTGGCCAAATTGTTCAGAGAAATATCATATAGCGCACATAATTATGAAGTTAATCACATCTACATGAGTGGAGGTCATTGTGCCTCTTAACTCATCCCTCATCAGGCCCATAATTGAGTACAATGCCCCTTGTGGGATGTACCTTTTCAGACACCTGCAGCAGCTGGAAAGACCACAAAAGTACCTCACCAGGAGGATCAAAGGGCTCAGACACATGCCAGTCACTGCCCGGTTAAAGAAACTGCAGCTCCACTCAGTGGCATACTGCCTGCCCAGAGGTGATCTGTGCCAGATGTATAAAGCCATGTCCAACCTGGAATCAATGGACATGCCGCACCTTGGAAAATCAGAATCCCATCAAGGTATGCGCTCAAGAGACCTGAACCTCAGGACTGAAATAAATAGGACATGCTGGAGTGACAGATCCATAACCCAGAGGCTCCCCTCACTCTTGAGTAAACTTCCACTCCAGGTTAGCCAGAGTCCCTCATTGACTCTCTTCAAGAGGAATCCTGATGAGTGGATGGGAGATTGTAGGTTTACCCTGGGTATCACTTCTATGTCACTGTTAGCCAGAGGCACAGTATACTAACCATGAAAAATGTAATGGCAAACTCCACTTACAATGTGTGTTGACAGCCAAACACACTCTGGCTAGGATTATAAATGCCCTAGGGCAGATAGCCTAGTATGAACCTATGAACAGAATCACACACACCAAGTAGTACAACTGTGGTCACTGTGGAGTAATGTTTGCCAATGTCCACCCAAGTTGGTGAATACACAGCAATGTTGGACAAGCCTGGTTTAAGTATGCCATAGCTGAACAAAATGCAACATGCTCATAGTTGCCCAACTGGCCCTTAACTAGTCTGGTCTGCTCAGTATGAGCATTTACAGCAGTGATGGGACTCAAACCCATGATACTGTGCACCATAAAGAAAGTACTGAACCACTACACCATGACAGTATTGCAGTATTCAGACAGTATTATGGAATGTTGCCAAGTCTTTGCAAACTATCCCATGGAAACCCTACAAGCACAGCATAATCCCTGTTGAGTTATGACACAAAGGAGTCTGGCAGTAAGAACACAACATGATTTCCAACACACACAGTATTAATGTCAATATTGGTCATGTTCACACACAACCACAAATGTAGTAGACTTCAGATCACAACATATGGAAAGGTCACACTGGGCATGCTCACACACTTGGATAAATGAGACACATGTCAGGCAACGAACCATGGAAAGCCTGAACTGGGCATGCTCACACACTTAGGCCATGTCTGAGTGTAGCAGTCAGTCACACATATCTGGCAGTTGTATGTGTTAAGCCAGAAACCTCCCACAATCCAGCAATCCACCCTGTGCACACAGTTAAATGACAACAGACACATATATTAATATACCAGAACCCTGTCATGATCAAACATGTTACCACACGTTGTTCACAGAAACTGTGAAAGCTATGGCAATAAAGACCTGCAAACAGTAGCAGCAACAAATATTGTGCATCCCAAACATAAACATAGGTGCAGATGTGAATACTAGGCTGTCTGCCCTGGGGAATTCATAAGCCTAGGCAGAGTGTATTTGGCGGCTGCCTCCCCAGTAGAGTAGCCTACTGTGCCTCTGTAATGTAGGTCACAGAAGGCACCCTTTAAGGCTACTTTGCTGTGCCTCTGTCAAGCAGGGACACAGTGGAGATCCCAGGGGTGAATTTGCAATTTCCCATTCATGCGGCTGTATTTTGCTGGAAGAGGGTTGGTGAGGGGCAATGTCTAACTTTAATTGGGATACAATTCCAGAGTGAGGGGAGCCTGTGAGTAATAAATCTGTCCCTGCAGCATGTCCTATTTATGTTTGTGCTGAGGTTTACGTCCCTGGAGTGTGTAGCTGTAAGGGTCTTGGATGTTATGAGGTGGAACATGTCCATTACTTTTGGGTTTGAAATGGCTGTGTACGTCAGGCATAGATTACCTCTGAGTAGGCGTTAAGCAACTGAGTAGAGCTGGAGATCCTTTAGCTGAGCTGCATAGGACATCTGTGTGTAGCCCATGATCCTCTTCGGGAGATACTGTTGTGTTCACTGTAGTTGCCACAGGTGTTGGGTAAGGTACACCCCAAAAGGGGCATTGTAGTCAAACATGGTCCTGATGAGTGAGTAGTAGAGGGCCACAATGACCTCACATGATCTACATGCAAACACCCATGTGAGAAGGAGGGCTATACAAAGTTCTTAGCAATGACTCTCTGTCAATGTGATTAGCAAAGGAGAGGTTATGATCTATCTGGGTCTGTGGGATATTGCTCTGTTATGTAGTAGCTTCCTCCTTCTGTTGTACAGCTTATATATGGCTGGGGTCAACCAGACAGGTCTCCTGTTTTGGAGGAGTCGTGGTTTTATGTGGGATAGCATGATCAATGCATACCTGCAGCTGCTCATACAATGCGTTTGTAAAGAATTCTTCAGATTGGTCTGTATTAACCTCCAGCACGGGGCCTTTGAAGTATTCCACTCCAGTCTTCACAAGTGCAAAGTCTGCTTTTGAGAAATTCTTTAGAGTGATTTCCTTGGCTGGGTGTGGGGACGGGATATGGATGTCCAGGGAAAGTTGATCATGGTCTGATCTTAACAATGACAGTTCTACCTCTGGTGTGGAACATAGAGTCCCCATGTTGGTGTTGATCAGGTCCAATATGTATCCCCCCTAGTGGGTGTGGTGACTGGTTGTGCCATAGCACATGGATTCACAAATTGTAGTGGCTGTAGGGTGATGTTGAGGGCTTGAGTAGTATCCCCAGTCAATATTTGTGTACCTGAAGTCAACCACTACAATGGTGTGTGTGAAGACCTTCATATCCAACACTGTTCCCAGGAAAGCCAATTGTGGTTACTGGGTATGGGTGGGTGGTCTGAACTACACACCAAACCAAAAGGCAATTTTGCACAATGGTAGGTGTATATGTATGGCCTGTCATGCTTAGTGCAGTGGGACCAACCCAGAGGTGTGTGTATCTGTGATGTATATGGATACACCCCCTACTTGTGTTCTGTGTCACAAGTCCTGTGGTCACGAAGCATGGTATAGAACATAACCTGGCAGTGCCAGTGTGCATATGTGACCCTGAACTAGGTTTCTGTGAATGCACAGATATTGTTATCCCCCATACTGAGGGATAGTTAAAGATGTGCATTCTTCTTTGGAAAGACTGATGATGTCAGCACCCTATAAATACAGCAGGAGAAGGGAAATTGTCCAGTAATGTGAATAGCGCACTGCGCTAATGCGTCTGTCTCAAGTATCATAACATAGTTAGTTAGGGGTTTGAATCCTGCAAATGCCGTGTGTATGGGGGGAGGGCAGGGGTGTGTGTATGTCTGCAATTCTTTGTGGAAGGAATGGCCATTTTGAAGACTGGGATAACACACTAAAAGATGTACATTCTTCTTTGGAAACACTGATGATGTCAGCACCCTATAAATACAGCAGGAGAAGGGAAATCATCCAGTAATGTGAATAGCGTGCTGTGCTAATGCATCTCTCTCAAGTGCCATAACCTAGTTAGGTAGGGGTTTGAATCCTACAAATGCCATGTGTGCGTTTGTCACACAGTTTGGGAATGTGTTGTGTGTTTTGCTTTCATTATTGTATGACATATTATTATAACAGTAATTGCCATGCACACATCAGGTATGTGTTTGCCACATACAGATATGTACCTGTGACCTATAATAGTTCCTATGTGTGAAGCCTGCCCCATATGAATACAGTTGTTACCTTTGCCGCCATGTGCTGCAGCTTACCAGACCTTAGGCCATACATGTATGTTGGTGACAATGCAAGCTACTGCAGTGATCTGTGTCCTAGGCCAACTGTGTGACACACACCCATGAAAGCTTTGATAGATTAATGTGGGTTACGGTTCATGTCTGCAGTATATGTCAGACATGTTAAAACACAGCAAAGTCTGTGAGTGATGGCCATCCAGTTAGGTGTATGGCAAGTGTTGCCAATATGCATAGAGACACCTTCTTGCTTAGGTGATACACAGAGGGACTGCAGAATACCTTTGGAAATGTGAATATCACAGGATAGACAAGATAGCACCTGTCCACATGTACACACCATTACCCGTTCTACATGATGGGTGCTACCACCTACATGGTACTGTTGGAATACTATGTTAACTACATGCCGATGACAATGCCACAGTAGTGTTACAGCAATATACCATGGCTTGGACAACAGGCATCTGTCCGTATGATACCCTTGTGGTGGTTAGGTGTGTCATGTGTAGAATGCATTGTAGGCCACTGTATGTATTTGCAGTCATGGATGGACATATCCATAGTGTGTTGGCATGTACATGAGACTGCTATATGCCAAACGGTATTGTTCCCAGGGATGTGTGGGGCTCAGTAACAATGGCTACTGGTATAGTGTAGTACTGCAGGGATATCACTGACACCAGTTTCCTACGTCTGTGTATCAGTTGAGAAGACTCCATGTAATGACCACTGAATGTCAGGCTATGTAAGCTGTGTATACTTCCAGAATGCAGACCATTGACATGTGGAAACCATATCACCCAAAGCATACTGTCAAACCATGTCATGTTCCAAGCTGACCATGTTCACAAATATACACCTGCAAATCGGTGATGCAAACATCACACATGTACTGTCCACACACCAACACATGCAGGCACAGGTAAACACAACAGCCATGTGGCAGATGTGCAGACACTACACTTTGGGAATTAACACTGGTGTATACAAAACTGCAATGATAAACATAGTTAATGCATCATGCATGCTCGAATCGACCCACGACAATATCATTACACTGTACTGTTAACAACATGATAATAATACTACAGTGCTATGTAGTCACCCTGTGCATCAGTACCATGCTATCCTGTTCCAGCATCAATGTTACAGATGGCAGGCGGTGGCACAGTTTCATCATATGCACAGGGTGTGTACTTGGTTTGCCAGACTCTGCCATTGACACATCCAATCAACATGTATGTGTGTGTGTGTTAGCGAGGGACAACAGTACAAGATGGGGCAATGTTGCTGCGATGTGTGTGTGTATGTGTTAGCCCTAGATGTTAGCATTATGTGTGTGTGTATGCATGCACACAGTTCCACCATGTGGCTGCCATATACGGGTGTTTGTGGACAGCCACAGACTGTACCTGCCAGGTCATACAGGTCACTGTCTCTGGCCACGGACATGGTACCTGTGCCTGGCAGGGGTGCTACTGACAGTATCAGGTACTAAGCCAGACTGGGTACTGTCATCTGAAGCAGTGGGTTGTTGACTGGACACATGTCCCTGCTGGGACTGTCCAGAGCCACGTGCACGTGGTCTTCTAGGATGGTGTAATGACAGCACAGACCCAGCATTGCTGGGGCTGGTACTGGCACTATGGGAGCGGCTGGAGGTTTATTGTCGTCTGCGACGACTGGCAGCTGACAATGTTGCTGGCAGACGTCCACGTTGATGCCTCAACCATCCTGCACTGTCCTGGCTCCTGGACATTTAGTTGTGGAACAGATCTAATGTGTCCCCCCAACGTCTATCAATGACCTTGCTGATGTTAAGGATGGCAGACGCAACTTCACGCATAGTGTCATTCATAGTGGTGCGATGTGCTCTAAGCTCTCTCAGACCCTGTCTGGTGTACCGTTCCATACATGCCTGTGCCTGCATTACAGCCCGGAACATAGCTGAGGTTGATAGACCTCTGTGGGCACATCTGACAGGGGCAGTACATCCACGGATGTTCCCACGAGAACCCCTGGACATCTGCATGTGTGGTACCATGTCAGGAATCTGGCCATGGCTGCTGTGAAGGGATGCATGTGCCAATGATACCCACACTACCCTGGTCAATGCCCACTGTATGCTGTCCCTCAGCTAAGGACATTGGTGACAATGGATGTATCGGCAGGATGACTGTGCGCATTGATGGGGTTGACTGCTGTGTACTGTCAATTGAATGACCAACGACAGACCCTGTCACACCTCCCTGTGCCATTACACATGTATCATCATTGGCACTATCCCCAGCAGTGGCTTCAGGTTCCCTGCTACACTCCACCAGAGCAACATCAGAACCTATGAGAGGAAGATAGGAAACACAGTTTACAAATGTGTACACGATATTAGCACACATGCGCACATGCGCACATGCACACATGCGCACATGCACACATGCACACATGCATACAGGCGCACATGCAGACATGCGCACATGCACACATGCACACACGCGCACATGCAGGCATGCACACATGCACACATGCATACAGGCGCACATGCACACAGGCATACATGCACACAGGTGCACATGCACACATGCACACAGGCACACAGGTGCACATGCACACATGTGCACATGCACACATGCACACAGGTGCATATGCACACATGCACACATGTGCACAGGCACACATGTACACATGCACACAGGCACACAGGCGCACATGCACACAGGCACACAGGTGCACATGCACACAGGCGCACATGCACACATGCACACAGGCACACAGGCACACAAGTGCACATGCACACAGGCACACTCCTCAGTATAGCAGATACAAACACAGACACACCTGCAATCCAACACATACACAATACTGTTTTAGGGTGGGTGACCATTTCACAAGGAAAAACATCACTGCACAAGTGTCAGCATGCAGGTTATATGTTGCACAGGAACATGCAGTGCAAGTGTAGACAGCCCTTGTTAATAACAGTATACGTGTACTTGATGCTTGTGTGTAGTTGTTCACTGATTGTCTCCACCCTGGGACACATTGTGTACAAGGACATAACAATGTTGTGCAAGTGTTACAAGCGGTGGGTGTATAGATTTGCACACGCACGCACACACACACACACACACACACACACACACACACACACACACACACACACACACACACACATGACAGTGCTACACAATAACAGCTATGTGTACTTTTGTGGTCAGTGGAACTGGGTGTGGTGTAGTAACATGAGTCATGATCAACATGCTTCTTGTGGTCAGTCAACAATAATAATGTGTGCCAGACAGGCAGCTAGCATGCTGTACCTGAAGTGCAGTAACATGACTACATCCACAATTATACAGCCACTTGTTACATGGGTGTGTAAGGTGGCCAATAGTGAGCATTGCCTAACATGAATGTATTATTTGTTCCAGACTGTTGCACAAAGACATGATAGGCCTCTACACCTCAGGTATGTTATGTGTGCTGCATAAATAAGTGGGATGCTGAAGGCTGGCCATACAGCAGATGTCATAATTGGACATGTGTAGCAGGCTAAGGTGTAGTGTGTATGCCAAACATGTGTGTGTTGTGTACATGTGTATCTGGTGTGCCTATACAATGTCCAGTACAGTGTTGCTACACATGTGTGTCATGCTCTGTGTATTGCATGTGAGTGAGGCAGCTACTGAGAATAATGGGATATGCATAGTCTCACAGCAAACATGCACAGCATGCATTATGTGTAGGTGTGTTACATGTGCACACCTCCATATGACATGCACATGTCATTAGCAATAGTATTGTTATTACACACTCACCAGCATGGATTGGCTGCCTTGCTGTCACTCCAGAGGGACCTGCAAACATATGAGAGTGATTGCCAGTGGTCACAACTGTGCCTTTGATACTGTGAGTATGATAAAGTACAGTAGTACAACAGGTGGCTTTCACAGGTGTACAGATTATGCTCGGAATATCAATCTTCCAGAAGAATGGGCAGGTTAACAGCTACACAAACAGTACACATCTCACACACGCATAAACTACCAGTACAGAGAACAGTCAACTACACATATGGGATGTTACCTGCACACTCCATTTCAACATGCTGGGTGGCTCCAGCCTCCATGATGACACATGTTTGTGGATGTTCTTGTTGTTGGCCTGGAGCCACAACACTTAGGAGGTGCTCCTCCACACTGGTGGGGGGTGGGGTGGATAGGTACCCCACCACCTGTGGCAAGCTGTTGTCTGTGGATATCAGACGCACACTGCCGGACATGTCTAAATCACTGCAGTGATGGCGTACCTGCTCATATGTCCGGTTATGCATGCCTATGTCATTTACCCGATGGACAAGTTCTTGCCACAGTGCAGCCCTCTCATGCTAGTTCTGGCTGGTCCTGGAAAACAGCACAGAGTAATTATGCACCAGGCTCTGGTGGATCTCCTGATCCTCTGCTGCTGTATACGGTGGGTTTCTCTGATGTACCATCACCCTGGAAGGAAGGAAAAGAAAAATATGTGAGCAAGTCATGTGGCACACTTAATATTCAAATATACTGATATCAGTTCACTGCCATATATAGCATCTGTCTGTCTATCAGGGGATACACATGTTCGATACCACATATCAGTGCTCAGCCCACAACTGTCTGACAGTGCCTGCCACACTCCATACAACAAACTAGTATACACCAGCCCTCAGCACACTGTTTGGGATACAATGCACAACCTCACACTGGGGTATGTATCAAGCTAATGGATGAAGAATATTGTCATCCCATGCAATGAATGCAATACACATGTACAGTTTTAATGGCAATCCACCCTAGTCTTTGATGCCATACCCCTACCTGACATACGTTCACAGTTGTTACTAAAGCCAGCATACTGCTGTCACAGAGTATACATGCTGCCAGGTACACACACATACCCTGTAACACACATGTGATTGCGGCCATGGTACAGGCATCATTACACACACATTACACATACATACAACACACAAATGTATGACGACACAGATGAGCATTAACTGTGTACCTTATAGTACTGTGTGTCCCTACTTATGGATACCTATGCATGAGGTATGTAATCTGTGCAGACTACAGGTAACACACCAAACTGGGTTACCACAGAATGTGAACATACACCATACTGTAGTGTTTAGGCCTACAACATCAGGTAGTACAACAGCTCATATGTGAGCTGGATTCAAAAGCAGTACCACTTACTAAGCATTCATGTATTGCTTCTGCCTATGATGGGACACCACAGTCATACACAGGGAACTACAGCACAACATATGCCAATCTACTATGTTTGCATCCCAATAACTGACACATCTTTCTCTGGCCTCACACCAAGGACACCAACTACCATGACAGACACAAACTCACGCTAAGCTATCACACCTTTACAGACATTGCACATAGTCAGTGTCACACTCATTCAATGTCACATAGCTGGTATTGCACTGAGTACAGGTGTGTGTGTGCATTGTGTCATAGGTAGGTACTATGCTACTGGCCCTGGGCCTTGGGCAGCCTAGCCATATGCTACCCTGCCCTTTGGTACACACGTACTGTGATTTTACTTGCTCCTGTGAAATGGTAACACACAGGTGACTCACAGGGCATATTAACTATCTCCATGACATTCATCGGGGGTATGTATGACATCTACTAATGATGATCCTTGTTTGTTAATGCTGGGTGGTTTAGTCCAGGGTATGGCATATTTGTGTACAGGAACCTGTACCTCCAGCATATGCTGTTTAGTGCGGTGACAGGGATTAGGGCCCTAGGTCATGTAGGCTGGACAGATTGTGAGGTGTTGCCATGGTGGTTGGCCAACTGGTATGGGTGTGACATAACACTGTATGTCCAGCACTGGTAACTTCTGTGTAGGCAGTATGCAAGGCACTCTAGCTGTGGTTTTGTGAGGAAGTCTACATAGGGAATGTGTTTGTGGCCATTATCAGTGTTTGTTAGGTATGTCTGTGGCCTTTCCATTTGCTGTAGTTCTCATGGGAGGTACACATTGTGAGGTGTACAGGGGTACACTGACTTACATTTCCCTAGCTGACACACCTTTTGTGATGACACGTACCATGTACAGGGATTACAAGACTAGTGTGCCACTGTGGATATCAAAGGGGAGGCTATTGTACACCTGTGTCCCATGTTCCCTTCTGACACCTCCAGTGGTAGGCAGGCAACCACCTATTTGGTAGTTAGTGGGTAACATGTTTTGGAATGGGGTATGGTACTGCAGTATCAACACTAGTGTTTTGTCCATGCCTTGGTCACCAGGCACCTGTTGCAGTACATCTGCCCCCATGTCCCCCTCTCTCACTCTCTCTTTATATATATATATATATATATATATATATATATATATATAAATATATATATATATATATATATATATATATATATATATATATATTTATATTTATATATCTATATATATATCTATATATATATATATATATATATATATATATATATGTAAATATATATATACATATCTACATATATGTATATATATCTATATACACACACCGCTATATATAACCACATATATATATATATATATATATATATATATATATATATATATCTATATCTAGCTATATATATATATATATATATATATATATATGTATGGTTCTACCTGAGATAGCCGACAGCTGATTTCACCGACATGGAATTTGCGAGCGCCAGAAGATCGACAATGTGGAAGACCGACGCTATGGATCAAAACACAGACGCCGAGGATACCAACTTGGGAAAAGGCTGTGTAAGTATGCAGTGGTGACGGACGTTAGGGTGCGAGTAAGGTAAGTGTGGATATTGACGGTCAGTGGGGATAGGGGTGGGTTAAGTGATTTAGGGTCAGTGCACGGGTTAGGTAAGTGTGCGGTAGTGATAGTGTTTGTGTTAGGGGCAGGTTAAGTGAGTTAGGGTTAGGGCACGGGTTAGGTAAGTGTGCGGTAGTAGTATTTTTTGGGTTAGGGGTGGGTTAAGTGAGTTAGGGTTAGGGCGTGGGTTAGGTGAGTGTGCGATAGTGACGGACCTTAGGGTAAGGGTTTGGGTTAGGGTTGTAGATAGTTGTGTATGTGAGGTTTAGTGTGGGTTTGTGAGGATGTTGGTGTGCTTGTGTTGTGTGTGTGGTTTTTTGGACAGGGGATGTGTTTTGTTAGTTGATTGTTGTTATTGTGGTGTGTGCAGCGTATGAGGTTTTGTGTTTGTGGACCGTCGGTTATTTAATTGTCAGGCATGTGAGGTTTCGTGTCGATGTTTGCGTTGTCGGTGTTTTGCAGTTTCGGTTATGTCAGGTAGAACCATATATATATACATATATATATATATATATATATATATATATATATGTGTGTGTATATATATATATATAATATATATATATATATATATATATATATATATATATATATATGTATATACACACATACACATACACATATCAATAGACATTCATATCTATCTGTATACATGTATGTATCTAAATTTATATCTATATATGTATTTGTCTATTATATCTATATGTATATACATATTTTCTCTATCTATCCATATATCTCTATGTATCTATACAGACCTCTCTGTCTATATACAGTATATTTCAGAGCATTGTTATAACTGTATTTGCTATAACTGATTTAAGTATTTTTTTCTGGCTTTTTGAATATTTACTGCTTAGCGACTGCATTTTAGCCTGTTTATACAGCTCTGCATTCTATTTAAACTGTTTTTGTGTTGATTAACTGTTTTGCACTCTTAAAAAGTTATTTGTTGCTTAATTTTACCTGTAGGCTAACACACTCAAGTGTGCTAGCCCCTTAAAAGCATTTATAGCATTTACTGTCTGTTTTTCCTCTGTTTTCTGCAAAAAAAAAAAAAAAAAAAAATCTTGTTTTTCCACCTTACTGAACTAGAATAGTCCAGTCTTCAGAGTTTGCTGATCTCTGGGCTTTGTCTTGGTTCCTGTGCTATTCCATATCCTTATTTGGATAAAAAGAAGTGTCTTTGTTCACCAGTGGGAGTGGGGAGCACTGAGCAGCCTATTTGTCCCTAGAGGAGTGGTTCCAGCCAGAAACTTGTAGTCTATTGGCCATTTGGGTCAATTCCTAGCTCTTTTCAGCCCCCTGTAATAAAGCCCGCTTTAGCATGCTTTTTCGCTTGTATTCAACTCAGCACAGCTCCTCGTGGTGTCCTGCAAAGTTCTACAAGCAGCAGAGAGCAAAAGAGTGACTTTTTCCCGATTTAAGTATTTTTTCTGGCTTTTTGATTATTTACTGCTTAGCGACTGCATTTTTGCCTGTTTATACAGCTCTGCATTCTATTTAAACTGTTTTTGTGTTGATTAACTGTTTTGCACTCTTAAAAAGTTATTTGTTGCTTAATTTTACCTGTAGGCTAACACACTCAAGTGTGCTAGCCGCTTAAAAGCATTTATAGCATTTACTGTCTGTTTTTCCTCTGTTTTCTGCAAAAAAAAAAAAAAAAATCTTGTTTTTCCGCCTTACTGAACTAGAATAGTCCAGTCTTCAGAGTTTGCTGATCTCTGGGCTTTGTCTTGGTTCCTGTGCTATTCCATATCCTTATTTGGATAAAAGGAAGCGTCTTTGTTCACCAGTAGGAGTGGGGAGCACTGAGCAGCCTATTTGTCCCTAGAGGAGTTGTTCCAGCCAGAAACTTGTAGTCTATTGGCCATTTTGGGTCAATTCCTAGCTCTTTTCAACCCCCTGCTATAAAGCCCGCTTTAGCGGCTTTGCGTGATTTAGCACGGAGTTGCCCATAGAGCACCTTCGGCAGCGCCGGTTAAACAAGGTTAAACTATTTCTGGCTCCGTAAAGTCTGCTCTTCAATTTTTCCCTTAGAATTTCTCTACTTGCAATCTAAACAGTCTATTCTCCATCTCAAAAGCTCAGCACTTGCTCCTAAAGCATTTTTATATAGGTAAAGTACTTATATACTAAACAAAGTACTACATTAGCCTAGAATCCCCTTGAATACCCATTTCCCTATAGGTCCCTTCTGACTCAGTTACACAGCAAACTTTTTCACTTTTTCTAGCATGTCGAAGGGTCAGTTGCTAGCGTCCTCTCCTGTTCAGCTGGTGAATCTGGGCATCTTGAGGCAATGTTACAATTGCCTCATGTACACAGACAACCCACTCCTTCTTCCACAAAACACAAATACATCTGAGAGATGCAACTATATAGCCAAACTGGAGGCTGAGCTCTCTCAACTCAGGACTGGCAAGACCAGACAGGAGGAGAAGGAAACCACGCACACCACAAACCCAGTTTCACATGGAACTATCACAACTGCAAAACAAACACATAAACACACAAAGACATACTCGGAGGCACTGATCAAAAATCTACCAAAACTACAGAGGCCTCCAAAGCAGACACCCAAGCAACTGCCACCTCAAGACATAAGACATGCAACACATAGTTCTCAAAGTCAGTGTGCTAAACAGTCACAGCCCTTAAGGCCAAACACAATGCCAGACACACTTGTTATAGGTGACTCCATAGTCAGACACACTGGCGTCCCACTCACCAGACTGAACAAGGAAAAGATCACAGTAAGCTGCCTGTCAGGCGCTAGAATCCGCCACATAACACAAGCACTCAGGTCACTCCACAGCAAGTACAAGTATGACTCAGTCATTGTCCATGCCGGTGTGAACGACCTGACGTACCTCCCTAGACTACATGAAAAGAGACATAGAGGAGCTCTCAGATTATGTAGCCCAGGCCGGTATGACCCTGACCCTGAGCAGTATCCTACCCTCACCAAGAATGATGCCACAATACAGAGACAAAATGATCAGCTTTAATAATTGGCTTAATTACTGGTGTCATTCTAAGGGGATCCAATGTCTGTCTGCCTGGGATGACATGCTTGACAAGCCACGCTGCTTCGCAAGGGACGCTTGCACCTGTCACCCTGGGCTTCGGATATTGGCAAAGGCTCTTGCCACCCCATAGTGCCTTTTTAGGCAAGGCTCAAATGATAAACCTACCGCCCTAGAAAACAAAAATGGAGAAAAACTAAGGGTAATACTGCTCAATGCCAGAAGTCTAAACTACAAGATGCACGCCCTCGAAGCCCTCCTCAGTATGGAGAACATCGATGTCTGTGCTGTGACTGAAACCTGGTTCAAGACTCCTGAGAGCACCCCAGCACTATCAGGTTATACCTCATATCATGCCGCCCCAAAATCCGGACCGAACCACAAAAGGAGGGGGAGTATCCATATTCATAAAGGATACCCACACCTCCAGGTTAGTGGCAACGTACGAAGCATCGGAGACCATCCAGGTGCAATTAACCATAGGTAAAACTGCCCTACAGTTTGTAGCATGCTACAGATCACCTTCTCAAACTCAGGAAACCCACACAGCCTTCCTGAAGACACTGGAGAGTATAAATGTCTCTCCAAACACCATCATATTGGGTGACTTCAACTACCCAAACATAGACTGGGAACATTACTCAAGCCCCAACACCCTAGCCCAAAGGTTCCTGGAGTTCATAAACTCAAATGCTATGGAACAACTAGTCACCATTCCCACAAGAGGAGAAAATTTACTAGACCTGATCATCACAAACATGGGGACAAAATGCTCCACACCGGAAGTATATCCCTCATTGGTGAAATCAGACCATAAATTAATCTCAATGGAGATCCACATCCCGCCCCCACCCCCAGCAAAAAAGACCACAGTGAAGAACTTCTCAAAAGCAAACTTCACACTTCTTAAAACTGGAGTGGTATCGTTCAAGGCCCCCAAGCCAGTGGAAACCACAACCCACGCTGCTGAAACCCTTACAAATGCCTTCTACGAGCATCTCCAGGAATGTATGGATCAAGCAATCCCTAATAAAATCAAGACCCTTTCCACCAAAGGCAGGCGCCCGGTCTGGTGGACCCCAGCCCTAAACAAACTCTACAACAAGAGGAGAAAGCTACTACATGACAGAGCAAAATCCCTAAAAGGGAAGGCATCTCTGATCAATACTAGCAAAAAACTACGATCACTCATAAAATCATCCAAGGCCAACTTTGAGAGAAAAATCGCTAATGACACAAAAGACAATCATAAGGCCTTCTTTAGCTATGTTAGAAACCTGGGTGGAAACTCCCAGATATGCTCAGAATTAGTCCAAAATGATAAAAAATCACTGATCCCACAGACATTGCCAACATACTGGCAGACAGGTTCAGTGCAAATTTCTCCCCTCCCCCCCCCCCCAAAGGAGAAAAATCTATCCCACCAGAGTCTAGCCTCCCCAACATCTCAGATGCCCAGGTGAGAGCTGCTCTCTCTAAAGCAAAAAACACAGCATCAATGGGACCGGACGGTGTCCCCGGCTGTGTGCTACATGAACTCAATGAGGAACTAAACCCACACATAAGGCTGCTGTTTAATCTTAGCCTTACTACAGGATACGTACCCAAAGAATGGCGTACGGCAACTGTGGTCCCACTCCACAAAGGCGGTGCTTCTACGGACCCTAGAAATTACCACCCATAAGCTTGACAAGCCTTGTCTGCAAAGCTATGGAGAGGATCATAATGGAACTCATAAATAAAGACATTGGGGACCTACAGACACTGGATCCTACCCAATTTGGCTTTGTCAAGGGCAGATCCTGCCTCTTGAACTTGGTCGACTTTTTCAAAACAGTCACTAAGGCCATTGATGAGGGTAAGGCAGTTCACACAGCCTACCTTGACCTAGCAAAAGCGTTGGACACAATACCCCACTGGCATCATAGAAAAGCTCACCAGCTTAGATGTAAACCCATATGTCACAAGATGGGATGCAAACTGGCTCAAGGACAGAACACATAGGGTTAGAGTTGCTGGTGCCATGTCAGACTCTAAGCCGGTCACGGCCGGTGTCCCACAGGGCTCAGTCCTGGGCCCCTCTTGTTCGGCATTTATTTTTCTGAAGTGCAGGCAAACATAGGGGATTGTGGCTGACAAAATTTGCAGATGACTGCAAACTGGGCACCATAATTGACACTCCATCAGACACAGACATCCTCCAGAGAGGTCTCATAGAAATGGATAACTGGTGCCAGAGCCATGGCCTTAAGCTAAATGCCAAAAATGTATAGTCATACCCTTTGGGAAAAACAAGGTAACCCCTAATTACCACATAGGTGGTAATCCATTAAACACGGAAGAAGTTATCAGGGACCTGGGGACCCAAGTTGACAGTAACCTCTCTTTGACACTCACATTGCCAAAGTGGTTAGGAAGACCTTCTACATTGCCCACCTGATCATGAAGGGATTCACATCCAGATCAGGAGAGGTCATTGTACCCCTGTACTCTTCACTTATCAGACCAATGATTGAGTACAATGCCCCATTCGGAATGTACCTTACCCGACACCTGCAGCAGTTGGAAAGACCCCAAAAGTTCCTCACCAAAACGATAAAGGGGCTCAAACATATGTCATATGATGCCCGACTGAAGAAACTCCAGCTCTATTCAGTCGCATACCGTCTGCTCAGAGGTGATCTGTGCCTGACATACAAGGCCATGTCCATCCCGGAATTAATGGACATGCTCCACCTCAAAAAATCCAAATCCACCAGAGCCACGACAGCAAGAGACTTAAACCTCAACACGGATATAAATAGGACGTGCTGGAGGGACAGATTCATCACCCAGAGAGTGCCTACACTATGGAACAGAATCCCAGTCCATGTGAGGCAGAGCCCCTCACTGACTCTGTTCAAGAGAAATCTTGACGAGTGGATGGGAGATCGTAGGTTTACCCCGGGAATCATCTCTGTGTCACTGCTGGACAGAGGCACAGCAAACTAATGGATATAGTATTCTCATCCTAAGGGGTGGTGAAAGCCACACACACTCTGGCTGGGCTTATAAATGCCCTAGGGCAGATAGCCTTGTATGAACCTATGAACCTATGTACATATATATATATATAGATATGTAGATATATAGATATATATATGTATATCGATATACAGATATATATATATATATATATATGTATATAAATATATATATATATATATATATATATATATATATATATATATATATATATATATATATATACATATGTATATAAATATATATGTGTGTGTGTGTGTGTATATATATATCTATATATATATATATATATATATATATATATATATATATATATATATATTTACACACACTTCTTAACATCCATTGCTGTACATATACATGCACATGTAGGTACATAGACTGCCCACCTTTCATGGTGGGAATATCACTTCTGCAACAGTTGAGACATTCCATTCTGTAATGATATTGCACACTGTTGTGCATAATGCATTATGCTGTCCTCAAGCCATATAGCTGTAGCAGGCCTCACTGGCTCAGTCCTACAGAAGTTCACCACCACATGACATATACCTGCACTGCATGCTGTTTTCAATGCCACACACTACAACCTACATTGATATGTGCACATAGCAACCTTCAACTACATATTTATGTCCAGCCTTCACTAACAGTTGCAGTATGTCCCTTGCCCTATGCACATCTTCATATACATATAGATACAGACTGCTAACACATATGGACGGTTCACAGTATGTAGATTATTAGATTACGTAGTTTACATTACCTTTGTCTCTGACAGCTTTTTGTTTGGGATTGCTGGCTTGCTAGCTTGCTGGATGGCTGGCTGCCTGCATGGCTGGCTGGCTGCCTGGGTGGATGGCTGGCTGCCTGGGTGGATGGCTGGCTGCCTGGGTGGATGGCTGGCTGCCTGGATGGCTGGCTGGCTCCCTGGGTGGATGGCTGGCTGCCTGGATGGCTGGCTGGCTGCCTGGATGGCTGGCTGGCTGGCTGCCTGGATGGCTGGCTGGCTGGCTGCCTGGATGGCTGGCTTCCTGCCTGGATGGCTGGCTGGCTGCCTGGATGGCTGGCTTGCTGCCTGTGTGGCTGGCTGGTTGCCTGGGTGGCTGGCTGGCTGGCTGGCTGCCTGGATGGCTGGCTGGCTGCCTGGCTGGATGGCTGGCTGGCTGCCTGGTTGTCTGGCTGGCTGCCTGGCTGGCTGGCTGGCTGGCTGCCTGGATGGCTGTCTGGCTGGCTGGCTGCCTGGATGGCTGTCTGGCTGGCTGGCTGCTTGGATGGCTGGCTGGCTGGCTGGCTGCCTGGATGGCTGGCTGGCTGGCTGGCTGCCTGGATGGCTGGCTGGCTGGCTGCCTGGATGGCTGGCTGGCTGCCTGGATGGCTGGCTGGCTGCCTGGATGGCTGGCTGGCTGACTTGCTGCCTGGATGGATGACTGGCTTGCTGCCTGGATGGCTGGCTGGCTGCCTGGGTAGCTGGCTGGCTTGGTATTTCTTTTTTTTTCTTTTGGTCTCTCTCTCTGTCTCTCTGTCTGTCTGTCTGTCTCTCTCCTTCCAGTTGCTGCAATGATATTATTGCATGTGTGGACTGGCAGTACAAGCTGCTTTTGTAGGTATCTGCACATGTGCATGTGATGGCCTCTGCACCAATTGGTGGCCAGCATTTACTAATTGCATGCAGCCTGCTGTGTGGTAATTGCAGTCCTCACTGTGATTTCAGGGCACTGCTATAAAATGTTAGGTTAGGTAGTCCTAGGCCTTTCAGTTTTGCAAGGTGGGGACCATGCTGGTTTGCTGTGGACACTGTTGTGTCAGTCAGAAGGTTGGTATGTCTCTCATATCTAAGGCTGTGTTGTAGCCACTGAAATGCATGTTGTACTGAAACCTGACTCTTGCTTTTTCCATTTCACTCTTCTCAGTGTGTATGTTATCTCACACCTGCTAATGCTAACACTGTTTACATGGGAGTATGTACTTTCCTGTGGGAGTTGTGGATTAACTGGTATACAACAGTAGTTCTTGCAATGTGTTGCTATGGCTTCACTATTTCCCTTTACATTCACTCCTTGAAGGCCTGATATTTGTCTTTACTGGAATGTGTTGCTATGGCTTTCCTATTTTCCATTTACATTCACTCTTTGTAATACATGATATATTTCTTTCAGCAGTAAGTTCTTGTATGTTTGCTGTGGCTTGGTGGCACTGCATGCAGTCTGGTGAGCCCAAGGTCTAGGGTTTGACACTTACAAGGGTATTTTATTTTGCTGCTGAGCAGTACTAGGACCTTGTATTTTGTACTAACAATTATGAATATCAGGCACATGTAGTGCGTGTAAACTGCTATACTGTCATTAGTTTGTTAGATGGCTACATCCTTTGATATTTCTGTGTTGTACTCCTACATGAGGGTGTGCTTGTGGGAGTAATTCTACAGCTATTCACAGAGTCTGTAACACCATACAGGCTGATATGCCTGTGTATTTCTGACACTTTCAGGCCTCAGATACTCTCAGGTATATATTTGACCATTCTCAGGGAAAGGTACATATCAGTGGGATACACCCATGATATATTTTATAGGTTCATAGGTTCATAGGTTCATACTAGGCTATCTGCCCGAGGGCATTTACAAGCCTAGCCCATAGTTTTGTGGCTTACGCCACCCCTTTAGTATGGGGAACTATACCCATTATTTTGCTGTGCCTCTGTCGAGCAGTGACACTGAGGTAATCCCTGGGGTATATCTGCGATCTCCCATCCATTGGTCAAGATTTCTCTTGAACAAGTCCAGCGAGGTGCTCTGCCTCACATATACCGGGATTTTGTTCCACAGCATAGGAAGTCTTTGGGTGATGAATCTATCCCTCCAGCACGTCCTATTAATAGCCGTGTCAAGGTTTAAGTCTCCGCCCTTGTGGCTCTGATGGATCTAGATTTTTGAGGTGAAGCATATTCATCAAATCTGGGTTTGACATGGCCTTGTATGTTAGGCAAAGGTCACCTCTGAGCAAGCGTGCGACTGAATAGAGCTGGAGTTCTTTCAGTCGGGCAGCATAGGACAGATGTTTGAGACCCTTTATCCTTTTGGTGAGGAACTTTTGTGGCCTCTCAAGCTGCTGCAAGTGTCGGGTCAGATACATTCCGAATGGGGCATTGTACTCAATCATTGGTCTGATGAGTGATGAGTACAGGAGACTATGACCTCCCTTGATCTAGATGAGAATCCCTTCATGATAAGGTGGGCAATGTAGAAGGTCTTCCTAACTACTTTGGCTACATGGGTGTCGAATGACAGACTACTATCAACCTGAGTCCCTAGGTCCCTGATAACTTCTTCTGTGCTCAGTGGATTGCCACCTATTTGGTAGCTAGGGGTAACCTTGTTTTTCCCGAAGGGTATGACTATGCATTTTTTGGCATTTAACTTTAGGCCATGGCTCTGGCACCAGTTATCCGTTTCTGTGAGACCCTTCTGAAGGATATCTGTGTCAGATGTGTTTTCTACTATGGCGCCAAGTTTGCAGTCATCTGCAAACTTTGTCAGCCATAACCCTCCTGTGTTTGCTTGTACTTCGGAAAAGTAGATGCCAAACAAGAGTGGGCCCAGGACTGAGCCCTGTGGTACACCACTTGTGACAGGCTTTGAGTCTGACATGGCGCCAGCAACTCTGACCCTGTGGGTTCTGTCACTCAGCCAGTTTGCAACTCATCTTGTGATGTATGGGTTAACATTTAAGCTGATGAGTTTTTCAATGATACCCGAGTGGGGTATTGTATCGAAGGCTTTCGCCAGATCTAGGTAGGCTGTATGGACTGCCTTTCCCTCATCAATGGCTTTGGTGACTGTTTCGAAAAAGTCAACCAAGTTTAGAAGGCATGATCTGCCTTTGACAAAGCCAAACTGGGATGGATCCAAAGTCTGCAAATTCCCTATGTCTTTATTTATGAGGTCCATTATGATCCTCTCCATGGCTTTGCAGATAAGGCTTGTCAAGCTAATGGGCGGTAATTTCCAGGGTCGGTGGAGGCACCGCCTTTGTGAAGTGGGACCACAGTTGCAGTGCGCCACTCCTGGGCACGTATCCAGAGGTAAGACTATGATTAAACAGCTGTCCTAGCTGTGGGTTTAATTCATCGTTGAGTTCGTGGAGCACACAGCCGGGGACACCATCAGGTCCCATGGATGCTGTGTTTTTTGCTTTGGAGAGCAGTTTTCACTTGGGCGTTGGAGATGTTTGGGGACTGCAATCGCTTGGTATAGATATCTCTCCTTTTGGGGAGGCGGAGAAGTTTGCACTGAACCTGTCAGCCAGTATGTTGGCAATGTCTGTAGGATCAGTAATCTTCACATCATTTTGAACTAGTTCTGAACATATCTGGGAGTTTCCTCCCAGGTTTCTAACATAGCTAAAGAAGGCCTTATGATTGTCTTTTGAGTCTTTAGCTATTTTTCTCTCAAAATTTGCTTTGGATGATTTTATGAGAGCTCTTAGTTTTTTACTTATAGTGATCAAGGGTGTCTTACCTTTTAAGGATTTTGCTCTATCTTGTAGTAGCTTCCTCCTTTTGTTGTAGAGTTTGTTTATGGCTGGGGTCCACCAGACTGGACGCTTGCCTTTGGTACAAAGAGTCTTTGTTTTGCTTGGGATTGCCTTATCCATGCAGTCCTGCAGGTGCTGGTAGAAGGCATTTGTAAGTGATTCAGCGGCTTGAATACTGTTTTCTGCTGGCTCGGGGGCCTTAAAGGAGACCACACTAGTCTTTAGAAGTGTGAAGTCGGCTTTCGAGAAGTTCTTTACTGTGGTCTTTTTATTTCAGGTGGGAGTGGGATGAGGACCTCCAGCGAGATTAGTTTGTGATCTGATCCCACCAGTGAGGGGTATACTTCCGGTGTTGAACATTGTGCTCCCATGTTCGTGATGATGAGATCAAGTATGTTTTCTCCTCTTGTGGGGATGGTGACTAGTTGTTCCATGGCATTTGAGTTTATGAATTCCAGGAACTTTTGGGCTAGGGTGTTTGGGCTTGAGTAGTGTACCCAGTCTATATTAGGGTAATTGAAGTCACCTAGTATGATGGTGTTTGGTGATACATTTATCCCCTCTAGTGTTTTCAGGAAGGCCATGTGAGGTTCCTGAGTTTGTGAGGGTGGCCTGTAACATGCTACAATTTGCAGAGCAGTCTTGCCTATGGTTAATTGTACCTGGATGGTCTCCGATGCATCGTGCGTTGCCACCAGTCTTGAGGTGTGGGTGTCCTTGATGAATATGGATACCCCCCTCCTTTCTTGGTATTGTCCAGATTTTGGGGCCGGAACGCATGATATGAGGTATAACCTGATAGTGCTGGGGTGCTCTCAGGAGCCTTGAACCAGGTTTCTGTCACAGCACAGACATCGATGTTCTCCATACTGAGAAGGGCCTCGAGTGCGTGCATTTTGAGATTAAGACTTCTGGCATTGAGCAGCATTACCCTTAGTTTTTTTCCTTTTTTGTGTTCTAGGGTGGTAGGTTTAGAATTTGAGCCTTGCCTAAAAAGGCACTATGGGGTGGCAAGAGCCTTTGCCAATATCCGAATCCCGGGTGACAGGTGCAAGCCGTCCCTTGCGAAGCAGCGTGGCTTGTCCAGCATGTCATCCCAGGCAGACAGACATTGGATCCCCTTTGAATGACACCAGATTTTAAGCCAATTGTTA
Source organism: Protopterus annectens (assembly GCF_019279795.1). Classification (NCBI taxonomy): domain Eukaryota; kingdom Metazoa; phylum Chordata; order Ceratodontiformes; family Protopteridae; genus Protopterus; species Protopterus annectens. Next base: position 1,150,391,471 of record NC_056726.1, on the reverse strand, counting down.
AAGCTGATCATCTTATCTCTGTATTGTGGCATCATTCTTGGTGAAGGTAGGATACTGCTCAAGGTCAGGGTCATACCTGCCTGGGCTACATAATCAGAGAGCTCTTCAATGTCTCTTTTCATGTAGTCCAAGGAGGTACGTCTCAGGTCGTTTACACCAGCGCGGACAATGACTGAGTCGTATTTGTACCTGCTGTTGAGAGACCTGAGTGCTTGCGTTATGTGGCGGATTCTAGCGCCCGACAGGCAGCTTACTGTGACCTTCTCTTTACTCAGTCTGGTGAGCGGGACGTCAGTGTGTCTGACTATGGAGTCACCAATGACTAGTGTGTCTGGCATTGTGTTTGGCCTTAAGGGCTGTGACTGTTTGACACTCTGACTGTGAGGTCTATGTGTTTCAGGTGTTGTGTTCTGAGGTGGTGGTTGTTTGGGTGTCTGCTTTGGTGGCCTCTGCTGTTTTGGTAGATTTTTGATCAGAGCCTCCGAGTATGTCTTTGTGTGTTTATGTGTATGATTTGAGGTTGTGATGGTACTATGTGAGACTGGGTCTATAGTGTGTGTGGTAACCTTTTCCTCCTGACTGGTCTTGCCAGTCCTATGTTGAGAGAGCTCAGCCTCCAGTTTGGCCGTATAGTTGCATCTCTCGCATGTATTTGTGTTTTGTGGGAGGAGGAGAGGGTTGTCTGTGTACATGAGGCAATTGTAACATTGCCTCAATATTCCCAGGTTCACCAGCTGAGTAGGAGAGGACACTAGCAACTGATCCCTCGACATGCTAGAAGGACTAGACAAAAAAACTTTAAAAGAGATTCCGGGGGACGTGGGTGACCGAGAAATGGGGGTTTGCCTTTTTGGGGTGCTATCTATAAGAGTGCCGTATCAAGGTAATAAGTACTGTAGGATCAAGTGCTAGGTTAAACAGATAGAGAATAGTCTACTTGGAGTCAAGTAGAGATGATCTTTTTAGTTATAGGATACGCTGATTAGATCAGTAGTATAGTTTGAGGAAGGTAGTTTTAAGGGAAAATTTGAAGAGTGGACTTTAGGTAGCCCGAATAGTTTAAACCTGCTTAACCGCCGCTGCCCTAGTGTGCAACTGTGGCAACTCCGCGCTAAATCGCGCTAACGCGCGTTTCGCTTGTTTTATACCAGGGGGCTGGAAAAAGCTGGAAACTGGCCCAAAACGACCAATAAACTCCTAGTTTCTGGCTGAAACCTCACAAAACTGGACCAAAGGCAGCTCAATGCTTCCCACTCCCACTGGTAAGCAAGGTAACTTCCTTCTCCCCAAATAAGGCAAGGAAACAGTACACAGGAACTACAAACAAAGCCCAGGAATCAGCAACTCTGAAGCTGGACTAATCTAACTTAGTAAAGTAGGAAAAACAAGAGAATATATTTTTTTTCTTTTTTTTCTTTTTAAAGACAGGCAGAAACAATTACAGCAAACACTTATAAATGCTATTAACCAGCTATTACAGCTAACACAGAGGAAATGCTACAATACAGATAACAAGTAACAAACGAAGATTCCAAGTGCAAATTTAAGTTAAATGCAATAAAAAACAGTTGCAAAGTAACAGAACAGCAGGCGAAATACAGTCGCTAATTTATCAGATGTGGAGAGCAACAAAAAAATACTTATTATCCAGAAAAGTCGCTTTTTCAGCTCTCTGTAGCTTGGATAACTCTGCTGGCCCACGTGGAGTCTGTGCTGAGTAGGTACTCAGATATTCTGCAGTTGTGACTGTGGGGTATTTTGAGCATATGTATTACTACACCATTTCTGACATGCAGGTAGTGTCTACTTTAACTTATTGACAGTCACCATTACGTGGGATACCCCACCTTTCTGCCTACCGTTAGTACATTTCACAGGGAGTCAGTGGGGCACAGGTAACATTTTTTTGCAAATCAGGGACATCCCTGTAAATCAGTCACAGTTTGGAAGTCTGGCCTCATACCTATTCAAATATGGTGGTGTTTATCCTGCTCTGATACTGTGTGGGGTTTGTAAGGTGCTACTGTAACATTATTACCTCCTAGCATGGCTGTTTCTCTTATCACACTAATGTAATGCAATTCTACAAGAATTGCCAGTAAGGAATCAGGGAACAAGCTTTGTGTAATGGCCTTCCTATATTCCCTTTACATTCACTCCTTGTATTTCATAATATATTTCTTTCAGCACCAAGTTCTTGTATATCTGCCGTGGCTCAGTGGTAATTCATGCAGACTAGTGCTTCCAAGGTCCGGGATTTGAGACTGACAGGGGTATTTTATTTTGATGATAAGCATACTACAGGCCTTGTCATACAGAGTGACTAAGGCACTTTTAAGCAGTTGTAAGTGGGTTTGCGCGATGCTTACACATGTGCACACTCGCTTAGCTAAACGAACACAAGTGCACACCCGCTGACTACTGCTTAAAAGTGCTTACTCCCGCTAACACCCGCGCTAATTTCTTTTAAAGAAAAGAAAATGGGGAGATAGGAAAGTGGTGAAAAAGGGGGCACAAAGAGGGTAGGACAGTAGGAAAACAAGCTCGGGATGTGCAGGAAGGATGTAGGGAGGGCCCATAGCTGCCCATTTCTTTATTAGCAACAGCTGTGCATATGTGTGAAATTTGGTGTGAAATTTGAAACCTTCCATCCCTGAGAGAGGGATGAGGACAACAAAATATGTTGTACTGCCAATTAGAATTATCAGTTTACATGTCCAGTGGACATGTATGCGAATTGGGCAGCTATGTATGGGGCGTAATTTTTTGGTGGGAACGGAGTGCCCTTTTTTGATTTTTTTTTAGGTGAGAGTGGAATGTGAGGTACAAGAAGTAGGTATATTTGGGGAGGTAGGTTGGGGAGGTTAACAGACAAGACAAACAAGACACATACAGGGGCGGAGTATGACACATGTAGGGGGTAAACACAAATGACAGGGACGGATGTTTGGATATCGCAAGCCCATGAACCCACAGATGGCAACAGTGGAACTGAAATCCCCACCCATAGACAGTTACCACTGCACCTTCACAGCCCAGGCCGGGGCTGTGCTAGGGGCTGGATAGGACGGGCAGGCACACCCATGAGTTGCGCCACCCTCGCCTCAAGCTGGCATAGGGGATCAGTCACAGAACGCCTGATCTCACTACGCACCACAGACCCTATGGAGGGTGACTGGAGGCTCTCCTCCAGCCACACTTGTAGAGGGGGGATGAGCCCCATCCCCTACAGCACTTTCACCCGAAGGTGGCACAGGGCCACCAGAGGAGGAGGTCCCGACCTGGGCACTGGTGCCAGGTGCACTCGCCAGCTGAGGTAGGAGAGGTGGGTCCGCTGGAACCCGCCTTCCCTGTTGTCCTATGTTTAGCAGTATTTTATGGCATTTTGGGTTAGTAACAAACAACACCATTCAAAATTAGTTGTAACAGCAAGCATCAGTATTCCCATTAACCAGACACCCATGAATTCTGAACATTGAGCAGCAAGCATAACACATGCATATTTAGAACAACAGTGCACATTCCAACAGCATGCAGGGTTGATTGGTGGCAACAGGCCATCAGGTTTGGATATGTGAACAGGGCACATGCATCAACGTACATGCAGATATGTATAAACCAACAGGACAAATGCCATGGGAATTAATTGTGAATACACATACTCAGTTTGGTGTGGAATGGCATAGTTTGTGAAAATAGGGTAGGGTGGAGAAATATTACATTAACAACTTACACTACCTATACATATACTGTACATTCCTAGTAGATGCAGATATATATCCCCTACATGTATTAGTACAGTTTCCTGTATGTAACCTTAGGAATGTTGGTGATGGGGATGTTACTGCTACATTAATATACATTCCATTTTATTCATATATGTTCATATCTGGCTGTGTTCAGGTACAGCATCCTGCTACATTTGATTTATATGGGTCTAGACAACTGTGGATGTTCAGCATTTCATACAACCATACTATTTCCATAATGCAAGGGTACAGCAACATATCCAATTTGTGGGACGGACACAGTCCATGTTCTGTATTTTATTTAACACATTACACTCTTTGGTTGTGGCTGTCTCATTCATTTCATAATGTAGTGACTGCAGTATACCTTTATTCTAGACCTATTACAGCTTTCTTGATAGCTTCAAACTGTCTTTCCTCACACTCTCTCAATTATTTTATATTTGCATTTCAGACTGGTACTTAATTCTAGGCTTTATTAACATTTATAACTGGTTTACAACAACCCTTTCCAGCTGACTCACTTATTTCATATGGCAGAATTTACAAGGATGCATTTGACACTTGTCTATCCTTTGTTGATTGATTACCACTCATTTTCTGGCTGCAGCAGTTATCTGATATTACAATACAGGTGGACACTTCTATTTGAGACTTGTTTAATCTTTATTACTGGATTGCATTACACTATTTTGCAGGCTGCATCACTTATCTAATCTTACAATACTAGCAGAATCTTTCTTCTAGGCTTATTTGACCTTTATTAGTGGGTTACAACACTGAACTCTTTTACAATCTGTCTCACTTATATTCTATGACAATACCAGCTAAATAATTACTAACCTGCCTGGTGGCGCATCCTCAGCAGCCTATCAGCATAGGCTCGCTGATTCGTGGAATGAACACCTGCAGCTGTAATATAAAGGAAGTAATATTGGAACATACATCTCCATACTATAGGCTAGCATAGCATTTCTTACATACTTAATTACATGGATACTAACTCAGTAGTGGGGCGTTGGGCATTTGGCGGGCCTCCTGGATCCAACGGTTCAGTTGGTCCTCCTTCCGTCGCTTCATGTCCGCATGGTGGTGATGGACCTGTTCACCAGTCCTTGGAATGCCTGTGGCACTGGTGAGATCATGTGCCAACTGGTTCCACGCCTCTGCCTTGTACGCACCCCAGTGAACCTGACCCTGCATGAGTTGTGCTTCATGATCATGGACTAGGAGCCAAACCATATATTTTGACACCTCAACACCCCACCTTTGTGCTCTAAAGTGACTTCCCTCTCTTGCACCTGCCATCCTGACTGCAAATGGGTACCACAATCAGTTATACTGTGAATTCCCGCCTATGGGGCTTATATATGCCGGTTTTCCCACACTTATCTGTGATTAGCTGTTTTGGATATTTATCAGCTTGAAAAACCTGCTTTGTCATGCTTCTATTTCCATTCATTCTTATATATATGCTAATACTGCATTTCTCAGTACAACTGTCATGGCTTAGTGGTAAAGTACTTTGACTATGGTACACAGTATCCCAGGTTTGACCCTGGGCATTGCTTTTTTTATTTTACTACTGTCTAGACAGGCTAGGAGGTGTGTCTGTGTAAAGGCGGCTTTGATACAGCTTACCCAATGTTGCCCGATGGTAAGCTGGTTGGCGCGCTGCGCAGCTCCGTGCAAATGGCTTACGCTGGGTAACACGTTATTTAGCTATGAGCACTCATATTACGTTGGGTGCAATGCTGCTGAACTACGGGCACTCATTTTAAGCATGGTAAAGCGCTGCTCAACTCCAGGCACTCATATTAAACCTGTTAAACCGCTGCTCACCTGCGGACACTCATATTCAGCTTATTAAAGTGCTGCTCACCTATGGGCACTCATATTATGCTTGTTAAAGCACTGCTCACCTACGGGCACCCATATTCAGCTTGCTAAAGCCTTGCTAAGCTATGGGAAATTCTGATCCTTTTTTAATATTTTTTTATGTCAGATTTCTTTAAATATACATGGCCCATTTCATCACATTTTACTTAAATTATAGTTTGATATATATATATATATATATATATATATATATATATATATATATGTGTGTGTGTCAGGGGATTGTTTCATGCTTATTTAAATAAAAATGGAAAATGATGTTGTGGTGGCTCGAACCGTGACTACCTCCTCTTTAGCCAACGTCTCTACTGCTACGCTATTGCTACTTGGAGTAATTTGCATATTTAGATCTTATATGCTTTTCAGTGTCTGCTAACTGTGGCTGAGCAGAGGGCATACCCGCGCAAACGAGGGCAACTACGGGCAAACATTTTGGAAATTATAAAAAAAAAAAGTTAAACTGATATTTTTACATTTTACATTACAGTTGGGTTTATAGTCTGTGAGGGCATGTGGTGTTGTGTTCCTTGACATTTCCATGGACTCGCTCGTGGGTGTTTACTTTCAGGACTCTAACTCTTCTGGGGGGGTGTCCCTTTGCAGAACTCGGCATTCGGACATGCCCCCTACTTTCTTACATGGACAGTGTTAACCTAGGGTATGATTCAGCATGCCCTCATGAATATGCATGGCATGCTGACATCATACCGTTAGACTGCAGCCTCCGTGTAAGACATATTAACTCTTACACAGAGGTTACGTGAATCCGGCCCATTGTTATTCTCTGCTATCTATGCTCAGATGTATTATTAATATGTATGACATTGTTTTTCTTATATGTTGACTATATTGTCTCTATTTTATTGTACTGATATTTGGTGCTTTTCTCCCTGGGCCTCTGGTTTAAATGAATCTGTGTCCAGTCAGACTTTCCCGGTAAACAAATGTAAAATAAAATAAAAATAAAATAATTGGCATCTGATACAATTGGTGAAAAAAAACAGTACAGAAGTAATCATTCTCAAATTAAAGATCTTATACAAGCACTACAAAGTATATGGATGAGAGTATTCCATAGGAGAAGTTTTCAGCTAGCAAACGTTATATAGGACACTTCATGTAGCAGGTGCAAAGCAGATATAGGAATTAATCAGAGACTAGGTACTTAACTTTTTCACATGTTTAGGAGGTGTAATAGCTGAGCAATAGGCTATATGAGTCCTGTTGCAGGAATTAGCAAAGTCGGTAGATATTGTTGAAGATATAAGAGGTGGTATGATATTAAGGTAAGCTGCGAGAGCACCTGAATGTCTCACCTGGTTCAATGGTACATATATAAGGGTTAGGAAGAAAAGGAAGTAGACAGGAGAGATCAATGGTAGGACAATGAGGGTTAGTAGAAGAGGGGAGTGGATTGGATGGAAAGGCAGAGTAAGTAAAAAGACAGGTGGATGTGAAAGGAGGATGCCAGAGTAGCAGAGTGGGGGAGAGAATAGTTGTGATGGTTGAAGTTAAGTTATATGAGGTATGGTGTTAGCACATGTGCACAACCAAGATGAGGAGAGGTATTGTTTCAGAGATGTCTTGAATAGTGTTACTCTTGACAGTACAGTACACTGTACTCTTGACAGTGGAATAAAGTACAATTTACTCTCAGTATTAGATTTTTTTAAATATAAAAGCCATCAAGTATTGGTCTTACTGTGTATTGTATATACATTTTACAAGTTTACACCTTTATAGCTACTGAGTGTAATATTTTTTTACATACTTCTTCCTTATAAACTGTGTGTGTGTGTGTGTGTGTGTGTGTGTGTGTGTGTGTGTGTGTGTGTGTGTGTGTGTGTGTGTGTGTGTGTGTGCGTGCATGTACGTATGTGCAGATAACCACTCCTGTGAAAATGAAAAAGAAGCATTAATACTGGTTCTGCAGGGAGAGCATGTAATTTACATATTTCCAAGTTGGGGGAGGTGCATGTCCATTAGCACTTATTCCCTTGGCTTAGCATTGGCATTCTGATTTTTTTTTTGTTTAGTTGAGTTATAGCATTGTTGAACAATGACTCAGTGAAACATGACTTCTCTCTCTTTCTCTCTCTCTATATTATTATTATTATTATTATTATTATTATTATTATTATTATTATTATTATTATTATTACTGGTGCTTGCATAGGTGACAGATTTGCTTTAGAATGAATAAATAATGCAAAGCCTATTATCCCAATACTTTTTTTATAAATAATTGTGCAATATTCCTCATTAAAAACATTCAATATCATGTTACATTTAACTAAAAACCGTGCATGACTGTTTCTGCTTTGACTAATCAACAAATAGGGCACCTGTAAAATGGCCCTTGTTTGTGTCTGCAAGTATAAGCTTATGTTAATGTGTGTGGGACAGTTTGGGTGCTTTTGTGTTTTATGCCATGCTAATGTGTGAAAAAAAAGAAATTGTTTTGGTAGAAGAAAGAGACATAGAGCTAATGTTGGTGCCATTGAAGCAAGGGTATAGCCACACATACACTTTGTGCTCTACAGAGAACATTTTTTCTTTGCATCAGTCGGAAACATTGTAACTTTTGTCAGCTGGTATTATTTTTACAGCTATCTATTAATGCCTCTAACATCGAGTACATTACTTGCTTACAGAAAAGATTGCGAATCTAAAAAGACTATATTTATTAACTTTAGAGGAAACTGATGAAAATCATGTGTACATTTATTAACTGCAAGGGGGGCAACATCTTGAACGATATGTCCATTTGTTTGAAATCCCAGGTGGTTTGGGGGAGTTTCTGAGTACATAAAAAACTTCTGGCTTCACCCCTGCATTGAAGCTGTGTGGTTGACCCTCTGTACGTATATATTAATCCTGATGCAGAATCAGAATGTATTTATTTGTTTTACTTTGATGAACTTTTCTTTGTGACATATATGATGTAGTGCTTTTCAATAATTCTGATTTATTTTTCTGAAAATAACTAGTCTCCTCTTTATGGCTTGCAGAGTTTTCTACCAAAACAACCACAGCTACTGGTAAGGAAAGTTTCTATTTTGTAATGTTTTTGTAGTTGTTAGTATTTGATTCACTGTTAATACAAAGTAATCACGTACCAAAAAGAAAAAAAATGTTTGTAGTTAATATGAAACACGCAACAATTTCACAATTTCGGAATACATTCTGAAGCTAATTAGGTGCAGGGGTATCAAGTAAATGCATGTCCTGCTCTCTTCTTTTTTTTCTTCAGATATTTTTATTCATGTTTTAACATTCAGGTAACAGTTAATAACATATGAAATCTATAGAATTGCATAACTAAAAAAAAAACTGTTCTTCTTTTGGCTTTTCCTGGTTAGGGGTCGCCACAGCAGAACTCCGGTCCACTAATGATTGGCAATAGATCTTTACAGTGCCGAGGTGCCAGCTTGATGCTCAACCTTCAACAAGGGCACACCCATTCACGCATGTCTTTTGAATGCCACTCGACCACGGGGAGGACATGTAGACTCCACACAGAAGGCGCTCCAGCCTAGAATCGGATGGGAGAACCTCTTGCTGTGAGGCGACAATGCTACCGCTGCACCACTGCGACTTTTATAACTAAGAAAAAAAAAACAATTGAAGCTCTGGTACCGCATCATAATATAACAAACACTAAGGATTCAAGGAACAGCCTACCAAGCACAGTTCACAATCAGCATACTGCATGCCTTCAACAGGGCCTATTTTTATAACTAAAAAAAAAAAACAATCTATAAAAATAGGCCCTGTTCTCTTCTGAAGGCATGCAGTATGCTGATTGTGAACTGTGCTTGGTAGGCTGTTCCTTGAATCCTTAGTGCTTGTTATATTAAGATGCGGTACCAGCGCTTCAACCCTGCAAGGATATGAACAAATTCCTGTGAAAGAGAGGGCTGACTTTAGATTAATCATTTGCAATACAGTCCATGCTATTCAGTTTCTTTATTTTTAACACATCATATTCCATGTCTGCCAGTATTATCGACAACTGACAACTTGTCTTGAAAGTTATGGTTACATTCTTGTGTACATATGCTGGTCTTTAACTTTTTGTTCGGTATTCATAATCTGCTGTGAAGTATGTAAGACAAGCACAAGCTAGCTTGCATACTTCACAGGACTGTTCCAATTCAAATCTCTTATTGTCTGTAAACAGCTTTGCATGGTTTTAGGTATCAATGTTCAAAGTGTGTGCATTTCTGGCAGCCCATGAGCAAGATGCATACAAAAGAGATCCCTTACATTCTGCCTTTCAGAAGTCTCATGCAGTCTGAAATTCATAAACTCTCATATTCTGAAAGTTTTGTTTAAGGCAGAGCTCATAATGCAGATATGTGTGTGTTACAATTTTGACATGCGCACCAGTGCTTGTCAGTGGTGGGATTATGTGTGCATGAATCAAAACTAATTCATTCTGCACAGACTGCTGATGTAGGTAAGTCAATGCGTGTGTGAATAGGAATGTATGTGTATGCTTATGTACCAGTGTGTCTGTGCGTGTGTGTGTGTGTGTGTGTGTGTGTGTGTGTGTGTGTGTGTGTGTGTGTGTGTGTGTGTGTAGTAGAACAGTGTGTGACTGTCTATGAGTATCTGGGTGTGAATGGTTATTGTAACTGTAAGAGTGTGTGTGTGTGTGTGTGTCTGTGTGTGTGTGTGTGTGTGTGTGTGTGTGTGTGTGTGTGTGTGTGTGAGTGTGTGTGTGTGTGTGTGTGTGTGTGTGTGTGTGTGTGTGTGTGTGTGTGTGTGTGTGTGTTTGTCTGGGCCTGTGTGCATGCGTGTATCTTTGTTTTTTGCGGATATCAGTCCCTGTGTGTGATCTTCTTATTAATAGCATTACATAACAGAGCTGGCGGTAAGTACTCAGCTAAGATGTTGCTTCATCTTATTTATTTCCAGTTTGAATACCAGGGAAGTCCATTGGGCCCAGAGAGCCTGTTTTTGGTGGAGGCCTGGGGAGAAAAGCTCCATGAAACAGATTACAGTAAAGATAGCAGTCCAATAAAAATAAAAGTAAAATTACAAATAGATATCAAGTAATACAAAGCATGAGCAATATTGCCCATAGTGGAAAAATGTGCAGATACATTTTAACACATTCACACAGTTAAAGTCAAAAGCTATTTACAGAGTGTGAGAGATTGTATGGGAATTAGCTATAAAAGGTTATAGCCAGCTATAAGGTGCTTAGGAACTCAGGAGGATGCCCCTCCCAGGGGCTTTTGTTAAAGAGTTCTAGGTAGGGAAAATGCAGTTTCATTTCCATTTGGAGGAGAGGTAGGTGTAAAGCTGAGTTTTGAAGTTGTTTGTGTTTGATATTGTCCTTAGTGTGGAATGGAGCGAGTTCCATTTCTTACCTAAGGAGAAGGAGAGGAGAAGTTGTCCAGCAGGATGTTTAGGTTTGTGGACAGTAATTAAGTTTTGGTATTCAGATCTGTGAGTTCTATTTGGGGTGTATGGGGGAAGGATGTTAGTTAGAGTGGGGCATTTGGTTGGATTAAATATTAGTCTATGTGCTGTAGTGAGCTGGAGGAAGTCCAGGTAATTTGTGAATTCTAAGCAGTTGAGGGATTGGAGGGTAACACAGTGATGAGTGGAATGTTTATCTTTGGTGGCAAATCCAGAAATGTTGTTAAAACAGTTTTCAAGTTTGGAAATGATGGAAGAGGATAGTTAGTTAGTAATGGGATGCCATACAGAAGGGAGGGAAGGAGGTAAGAGGAGGCCAGAGTATGCCTGGTAGAAGTAGAGAGGAATTGTTTTTTCCTGTATAGCATACCTAGTTTTTGGTGAGTCTTCTTTATATTTTGCTGAATATGGATGTCAAACTTGAGGTGTTCGTCTATAGTTAGTAGTTTGGCAAATGGAACAACTTCGATTGGAGAGTTACTTTGGCTAAAGACTTGGAAGAAATTTTTATCAAAAGAGAAAGATTTTGAGGGTGTGAATAGTAGTATTTTAGATTTGTTAGCATTGAGAGAAAGGTGATTTTGGTGCATCCAGATCTCAGTGGTTGAGAAGGCAGTCTGCATTTTAGATAGGAGTTCAGGGAGGCTAGAGGCAGAGCAGACAAGTGTAGAGCCATCTGCATAGTGGATGACTTTGGCATTAGGAATAGCAGAGTGAAAGTTATTGATAAAGATATTAAACACATTGGTCCGAGGATGGACCCCTGTGGATAAGAAAGGTGAGGTGCCCTTTTTCCATTTCACAGCCTGAGATCTATCTGACAGATAGCTTGAGAATCAGGAAAGAGTGTTTTGGGAGAGATTTAGGTTTAAGAGGTGACTTAGGAGGTGCTTATGGGAAACAGTATTGAATGCTTTAGAGAGATCTAGGAGCACTGTGGATACTACGTTCCCAGAATCTCAGGCTTGATTGACAGTTTCTAAGAATGAGAGTAGAGCTGTTATGGTGCTATGTCCTGGTTGAAAGCCATGTTGGGTAGGGGTAAAAAGGTGGGTTTTAACCAGAATAGGCATAAGCTAGAGGTGGATACATTTTTCTAGGATTTTGGAGATTGGAGAGAGAAGAGCTATGGAACGAAAGTTTGAAATGTTAGTGTTTTTGCCTTCCTTGTGGAGAGGAAGAATAAAGGCTGAATTGCCAGAGTTTAGGGACATAGGATTCCTTTATGGATCTGTTAATTAGGATACTAATTGAGAGAGCTATACCATTGGCAGCAGACTTGAGAAAGGAAGAGGGGATGTCAGGTGCATTGGAGCAGGTTTAAGTTTGGATAGAACTCTTTTTATGTAGTTAGTGGAGACAGGTTTAAGCTCAAACACAGGGGGAGAATTATTTGGGGACTTAGATGAGGTGGAATGTAGGAGAGATGGGTCATTGTTGGGAAGAGTTTTCGTTAAGTCGGATATTGACTCTATAAAGAAAGAATTGAATAATGAGGCTAATTCGGGGTCAGATTTACTTGGGTCAGGACAAGTTTATTTTTTGGAGCCTGGGTTGAGGAGTGAGTTTATGGAGTTCCAAAAAAATCTAGGGTTTTGGGGGTTGTTGGGGGTTGTTGGACTGGAGCGTAATGTAGTAGGATTTTTTGTCTTCAAAGATTTGTTTTTTTGCAAAGTTATGGAGCTGTGTATATTGGAAAAGGGTTTCGGGAAGTTTATTATTTTGGTAAAGCTTCCAGGCTTTGTCTATTTGATGCATAATTTGCTTTGTTTCTTTGGTTAGCCAAAGGGCAGTTATAGCTTTTATTCTTTTTTTCCTTGGTGGAGCTAGGGAGTCACGGAGCAGTTATAGTTTTTATTCTTTTTTTCCTTGGTGGATCGAGGGAATTTAGAGCATCTAGGAAAGTAGAATTAAAGTGGTCTGTGGCTTTACTGAGTGGAACGTTTTTTAGAATGTTCCAATTCAAATGTTTGACAAAGTTAGAGAAGGGTTTGGTGTCAACTTTACTAAGGTTGTGGGTCTGAATATATTGATGTTGGTGTGGATGGGAGGTGGTTGCAATGTAAATGAAAGCTGGGAGGTGGTCACAAATAGAGTCATGGATGGTGACAGAGCTGGTAATTTCATTTGTATGGGTGACTAAGATCCAACCAAGAGTGAATCCTGGGGAATTTGTTTTATTGGGTCTGGTGATGGAGTGGGTTACCTGAGTAAAGCTAAAGAGGTTAATGGACAGGGTGGGTATGGGACTGTTGATTTTATTCCAGTCAATGTTTACATCTCCTAGTATGTAAGCTTCAAGGTTAATTTCAGCTGAGGCCCATTGGAGTATGTCTTCAAGGGTTGAGACGTTATTTCCAGGAGGGATATAAAAAGTGATGATACAGAGGCTTTTGTGATTATTAATTTTTAATAGACTGACTGGCAAATTTAAGAATGGGGTTTGGTAGAGGAATTAAGGCAAGTAGATCAGAATAGATTAATGCAACGCCTCCACCTTATTTCTTTGAGTGGTCACATCTAAGAGTGTGAAATCCACAGCGTAGGATTTCAGAGACAGATGTGGGGTTTGAGCCAGGTTTCAGAGATGGCTACAATGTCATGTAGGTTATGACTTAGCAATGTTTGAAACTGATGTGCTTTGTTGTTGAGACTCTGGGCATTGAGTGTAAAAAATTTTGGAGTATTGTAGGGAGATGAAAGGTTAGAGGAAGGGGGGTAATTATTTGTGGGTGAGTTAGGTCTGGGGTTGGGGTGAATGTCTCCAGCTAAGACGAGGTTATTGAAGGAAGTTATTTTAGTGTGTTTTGGTTTGGATTTAGGGTATTCTGCATGGTCTAGTATTTGTTTAAGAGTAAGTGCCTTAACAGTAATGGAAATAATTTTAGGATTAAAAAGGTGCAGAGGGTTGAGCTGAAAGAGAGGAATAGATGGAAAACAAATGATTATTTGTGTATGGGAGGAGATGATTTTATGTGGAAGTATGGTAAGGACTAGAGCAGGGGTCTGCAACCTGTGGCTCTTAATCCACATGCGGCTCTTCCACCCCACCAGTGGCACCCTGTAGCTTTGAAAAATAATGGCCACTCTGCAGCATGACTCACAAACATTGAAAGCAATCAAGTGATGGATTTTAAATATTGCTCTTATAAATTTAGAAACTTGCTAGACTAACATGGTTTCTTTTACCATGCATTCCACACAAACGGAGAGCAGTCAAGTAATTCCTTGGCATGATCAGCATCTCCTGAAAGGTTTCCGTACCTCCCCACCATACCTCTGAAACACTCAACCACAAGAAATCTGGACACAGACACAAATAAAGTGGGACAATGCAAGAAAAATAGGGACAGGTTTTAAATATTACTTATAAACTTTAAAACTTGCTTGTTAACATGTATTTTACACACACACACACACACACACACACACACACACACACACACACACATACACACACACACACACACGCACACACACGCACACACACACAGTATATATTTTTGCAGAATGCCCTGATTTTTTGCTTCATATTTTTGGTCTGTTTTTCATAAAATTGTGGTTTTCTGGCAAATCATTGGCAAACTATTTAGAGCTGAATTCAGAAAATCAGACAGACATTTGAGCTTCAGACTTCTTACCCTACAGAAAATTCATGCTAATGCAAAACCTGTTCTATCAACTTTCTAATTTTGTAAGAGCAATATTTAAAAAGTGTCCCTATTTTTGGGCCTTTGTCTCCCCCATTATTTATGGCTTTATCCAGATTTCTTACTCTGAGGATGAAAGGTATAACACACACACAGACACACGCACACACACACACACACACACACACACACACACACACATGCATTCACGCATACACATATGCGCGCGCGCGCGCGCACACACACACACACACACACACACACACACACACACACACACACACACGTGCGCGCGCGCACACACACACACGCATTCACGCACACACACACACACACACACACACACACACACACGCGCGCGCACACACATACACACACTCATACACACACACACACACTCTGACAGCAATCGAGTGATCCCAATAAAATCTCAAAAAAGGAACAAAAATAGGGACAGATTTTAAATATTGCTCTTATAAACTTAGTTATTTTATATATAGTATAATAACTATAATAACTATATATAAAATGTAATACGCTGTGTTATCTTCATTTTACAGGTCAAATATGTTTTGTGACTCTAGATGAATTTTATTTGGTAGGAAAAAGGCCAAAATGGCACTTTTGATAGTGAAGGTTGCAGACCCCTGGACTAGAGAGTGGAAACTGATTGGAAGTATAGGAGCTGGCATGGTATAAAGTTGTTAGGAGTAGAAGGAGTGAGATGGAGGTTTGGAGTGTTAGGAAGAGTAAGGAAAACATGATTATAAAAAGGTAGTTTAATATGGGAGGATTTGTAGTTGGAGAGAACAGCTGTGGGGTGAGAGGGGGTAGTGAAAGTGTGATGTATTTCATTAGTGATGTATTTAATTACTGTGGGTGAAAGGAGGAGGGGTAAAGAGGGGAAGGCTTTAACTGGATGGCTGAGTGTGGGTGAAATTAGGAGGGGTAAAGAGGGGAAGGCTTTGACTGGATGGTTGACTGTGGGTGAAAGGAGGAGAGGTAAAGAGGGGAAGGTTTTGATTGGATGGTTGTCTTGAGTGGGTGGGGAGTTGAAATAAAAGTAGAAGTAGTGGGGACAGTCAGGAAATGGAGACAGGGTAGGGGAGCAGAGTGACCTCACAGGGCGAACGGAGTGGGTGGAGCCAAGGAGACGGAAGTAAGCCAGCGAAAAGTTATCAGTGAAGCTGAGAACTAGCTCAGAAGTAAGGAGGCACTGTCATAAGGCACTGTGTGTGTGAAATTAGAAGAATGCTGAGGGTTGACAGGGGATAGGAGTTGAAAACAGGGCAGTAGCAGTTTAGTAAAATATAATAAGTATTAATAGGGCTAAAACAGGGCAGTGGCAAATTAATAGAACAGTTAAGGTACTTTTGGCTTGTATTAAAAGATAGGTAGTGGTTGAACATTGCCATCTGGTGGCCTAACTGAGTAAGTACAATGGTAAGCTATGAGTACTCAGAGGAGGAGGAAAGAGCCTAGGAGAGCAAAGGTAGATAAAATCCGTGGTAGACTGACAGCGAATGAACACAGGGTTAATATACAGCAGTGATAAGTATAGGATATATGGGATTACATCAAGGTTCAGCTCTGAGCCTTTTCTTATTTGTAATGGTGATGGACAGGTTGACAGATGAGATCAGACAAGAGTCCCCATGGACTATGATGTTTGTAGATGACATTGTGATCTGTAGTGAGAGTAGGGAACAGGTAGAGGAGACCCTGGAGACATGGAGATATGCTCTAGAGAGAAGAGGAATGAAGGTCAGCAGGACTAAGACAGAATATTTGTGTGTGAATGAGGGAGGATAGAGGAATGGTGAGGATGCAAGGAGTAGAGGTGGCAAAGGTGGATGAGTTTAAATACTTGGGATCAACAGTTCAGAGTAATGGTGAGTGTGGAAGAGAGGTGAAGAAGAGAGTACAGGCAGGATGGAGTGGGTGGAGAAGAGTGTCAGGAGTGATTTGTGACAGACGAGTACCAGTAAGAGTGAAAGGGAAGATCTACAAGAGGGTAGTGAGACCAGCTATGTTATATGCGTTGGAGACTGTAGCATTGACAAAATGGCAGGAGTCAGAGCATGACGTGGCAGAGTTGAAGATGTTAAGATTTGCACTGGGTGTGACGAGGATAGACAGGATTAGGAATAAGTATATTAGATGGTCAGCCCAGGTTGGAAGGTTTGGAGACAAAGCCAGAGAGGCAAGATTACGTCGGTTTGGACATGTGCTAAGGAGGGATGCAGAGTATATTGGTAAAAAGATACTAAGAATGAAGCTGCCAGGTAACAGGAAAAGAGGAAGGCCTAAGATAAGGTTTATGGATGTGGTGAGAGAGGACATGCAGGTGGTTGGTGAGACAGAGCAAGATGCAGAGGACAGGAAGACATGGAAACAGTTGATCTTCTGTGGCGACCCCTGACGGGAGCAGCCGAAAGAAGAAGAAGAAGAAGAAGTGGTAAGTATAGGATATATTTTTATTTTACAATAGGGTACATACATGTTTAAAGTTAGTTCCTGGGGAGGCAGAGTGGTTACAGAAGCACTGCAGGATCCCCTTAGGATGAACTTTACAAAAATAGCAATAAGAATCACAAACAAAAACAATACCAGGTAGTACTTACATGCAAACACAGTAATGGGGATTCTTATGAAGCAAGGCAGAAATGCTAAGTCAAAAGATGGTGCCTTTCTACATCAGGTGTTTTGAAACCTCTGTAATTAAGCAGGAGTGAGAGGGAGGTGTGCAGGTTCAAGGTGGGGGAGGGGGTAGACCCAAAGTAATGCAAGGTTGTGAGTCAGAAAAGCTGGACTAGACCAGCTGCTAAAAGAAAATAGGAAAACCAAGCAAAGTCAATTCCAGGTCCATGTAGTGCAGCATCTTCCTAAGAACTAGAAATCTTACGCTACTCATCTAGTACAGTGTGGTGAAAAGGACTACCACTTCTACAGGGAAAAAAAGTTGAAGTATGGGCTGCAGGTACATAGGTAAACCTTTTCCAAGAGAAAGTAATTTTAAGTCACTGACCTAGGAGTACAATAGGAAGAAAAAAAATGGGGGGGGGGGCAGTAGTGTGCACGCGTACAGAGAAAGGGGAAAGAGTCTTTAGTTTAGAGGACAGATTAAATACAACTCTAACATACACTAGTCTAGCTGAAAGCACTTTAGTGCTCCACTGGCGCAGGGTCTCACAGTGCAAAGAAAGGAGACAGCCTTGAGTTGGTTGGAGGTTGGCCAAGACACAAGATGAAACTTATCCTGAGGGGAACTAGTGTAGCTGAAAGCACTTTAGTGTTCCACCGATGCAGGGTCTCACAGTGCAGGGCAATGAGACAGCCTTGGGTTGATTGGAGGTTGGCCAAGACACAGGATGAAACATATGCTGAGGGGAACTAAACAGCTGAAAGCACTTTAGTGTTCCACCAATGCAGGGTCTCATAATGCAGGGCAATGAGACAGCCTTAGGTTGATGGTAAGCTGGCCAAGACACAGGATGAAGCTTTTGCTGAGGGGAGCTAGTGGAGCTGAAAACACATTAGTGTTCCACCGACGCAGGCTTGAAGGGCAATGAGACAGCCTCGGGTTGATTGGAGGCTGGACAAGACACAGGATGAAACTTTTGCGGAGGGAAATGCGAGCATACTACTGGGGATTCCTATCTACAAAAAGAATGACTCATAATCATGCAGACTCCAGGCTAATGAGATCTTACAATTGTAAGCATTTAGATGACTGAGAATAGTTGAACTGCACAGTAGTGCAACACATCTCAGTGATGCAAGGAAAATTCTACTACAGCACCTTTTTCTATTAATATTAACCATTTTTCTGTTTTGGTAGCGGTCCATTGCACCTTCTCCAAGAATTCAGGATCATTTTGCATTTTACTAGGAAAAATCCAGTCAGGCATTTCTTTCATAACCTTGACTCATAAAGACGTGATATGTATGGTGATCAAATAAAAATATTTCCTGACAGCTCTGATTTCCATTTGGGCCTCATCTGATGAATTTTACTGTCTCTAGTCAAAATTTTCTCTGTCCAGCTCTTCAGCATATAGTATTGGAAACTGCCGACTGTAAATTTTAAAAATTGATGTATTTGTACACCAGATAAAAATTACCATTACTAGTTGATATTCAGAGTGATTCCATAATTCCAGTGCTGATTGATGCACTGTGTCTATGACATCTCTCTGTGTTACAGTCAATTAGTTAACTCTGTTTCCTCACATAGGAGACAGATTTTATAATCTCATCTGTGAAATCCACTTGGAAGACTTACACAAAATGACAGTTTTACAAAAGTAACCATTTGAAATGTTGAGATTCACAATACCACATCCCAAAATATGGGGAATTGATGACAGAAAATCCAAACTTATATATAATTATAAGTTCAAGACTACCATTTCTTGGAATTGTCCCCTTCCTCCAAGGTATGGGAGTTAGTAAATATAACGCTGAGGTGTGTGTGTGTGTGTGTGTGTGTGTGTGTGTGTGTGTGTGTGTGTGTGTGTGTGTGTGTGTGTGTGTGTGTGTGTGTGGGGCTTGTACCCAAATCCATGTTTTCTTTTTTCTTTTAGGGAAAAGCGGTGCTGTATTTCTCATTATTTTTTTTTTGCCATTTCAGAACTTATCATTGCTGATCCAGACATTTCAATATAGAGTATTTACAAATGCATATATATATATATATATATATATATGTGTGAACTAACCTTTGTGTGTATGTTTGTGTGTTGTGTGGGTGTGTGTACACATATGAACATGAGTTTACTTGTTAAAAAGCATATAAAAAAGTGCATGTGGGAGGTTGGCATAATGGTTAAGGTGTTTACCTTACAGACACAAGGTGCAGGGTTTGATTCTCATGTTGGGTAATTGGCTAGGCTTAAAATGGCCCACAAAGGTAATTAGCCTAGTAATCTATGAACCTAAGCTGACAGTTCATATGCAATCATGTATTGTTTACAAAGTCACGAATAAATTTATATTCTGTCATGCTACTATTCAGAAAAGTGATTCTCGCTCTTCTTTTATGCATGACATTCAAAGGAAATGTTAATTTATAGGTCTTTAAGTATATCTGTGCTTCTAGATGAATGTATGACAACCCATTGGAAAACCTTTCATTAAATTCCAGCAAATCAAGAAAAAAATGGCACTGTCTACAGCAAACAAAACATAAATAAAACAAAAACAATTACTTTGGAATTGGGAAGCCCTCTGAACTCCCCCCAACAGAAGTCTAGCCTTAAACCTTCACATAATAAATATCACCACAAAACAGAGAGGACTCAAAGTACATCTGAAATAAAAACTCAAGGCTTTAATCTAAAACTAAATACAAACAATGAAGCACTTTTGCACTGATTATGGCACTTCCTCAGATCTTTAAAAAACAAACTCAACAAAATAAGTAAAATAAGGCACAGCAACCAATCATTGCCAACAAATTAATCACATGACAGATTATACATCAGTTAGAATTATGCTACCAGCTAGATACATAGTAGTCAAATGCATTCATTTAAAAAGGGTACATGCTTTTAAATAAAGCTTCTGTGATGTGGTCCCGACTTCAGGCCAACAGTCAAGGAGTTTTAATATTCATCACTGACAATGGTCAAGGACGGTCACTCAGACCAAAGATGGATTCACACAGTATTTTCAGATGCATCTCCCTGCACCAAGCACAATTTCCCTTAACAGCACACAGGGAACATGCTCCAGACTTGGGGCTGGACTCTCTTTCTCTGTCCAGGCACACACAAAACTCCATACTGACCACTTTGGAGCTCTATGTCCTTCTTCCCAGTAGCTGACACACACAGTTGAATATTTGAGTTTCATACACATTTACACACTAGGAAAAAGCTGATACAGATTTACTAGCTGTGCCGCTTTCTGCCCAGACTCTGAGATAATCATGCCGCTACCAGCCAGTTACTTTAATGCTCTTACAAAGGGTACCCACTTATACTGTGTAAAATTAATACTAATACAAATGGTGGAATGTGACCAAAGCAGCAAGTCTATCAGGAGTGGCCACAGTGTCACTAAAATAAGCATAAGCACTTTCAAGATGTTAAAAGTATCCCCTAAAGGACCAGCCACAATAAAAGGTATTAAAATATTAAATAATAAACAATGAAACAGAAAACAAGAGAATACTGAATACAATAAACAACAGAGTTTTAACCATAGGAGATTTAAAAAATAATACAGTTAGATAGTTTCTCACAGGTGCAGAAAAAACAATGCTTAACTAGTTTCACTAAATATCCCTGACTGACCAAATAATTACTGTTCCCTGCCTACTTTCTAAAGGAACACAATGTGTGCTGATTGTCTTACCACAGCAAATGCCAGATGATGTCTGACTATGTCTGTGTGGATGTGTGTGATATCTTTCCTGTCAGATTCTGAGTTGTGAGAGTTCCAAAGAATTAAGCTGCTGCTTAAAGGATGACATCGTCTTTGGTCATCTGACTTTAGTACAACACACACACACACACACACACACACACACACACACACACACACACACACACACACACACACACAGCTTAAGATTTGTGGCAGCATCTGAAAGCTAACACGCTTCAAGAACTTTCCACCCTTCCAGAGTTCTCTGATTAAACATACACATTTGATCAGTTCCAACAATACAACCCAATACACGTGCATATATTCTTTCTGTCCAGCAGGACCTACTGTTGATGCATTTGTAACACAATTAAGTTTACAAATGTATTTTTAACTCAAGCATCTGTACAAATCAGGTTGAAAGTCAAATGACATAAAATGATTTACAACACTCCAGCTAGTCATGCTCGCATATGTTCACATGTACTACCCTACTCTCCCTGGCACAAATGGCATTACCTCATATCATCATGGCTTCATAGAAGTGTTCCTGAACCTGCTCTTTTAATGAGCAGTTCATCTTCCCCACATAAAAACAATGACAGGTGATGCTTCTGGCTAAATAGACCAAATTCCTAGTGAAGCAATCTGTATAAAAAGAAAAAAAAAATAAAAGAGTGGATTCTGGAGTACATCTATGAAATTAGAACAGCCAATGATAAGAATGCATTAGTGAAGCATATTATGAAATATGGTACATCTTACACTTTTGTATTTCTTGTTCTGCAGATTTTCATAACGTCTTGAGAATGGGTGATTTTTTGAATAAAACAGAGAGTGAGCTACACTACAGGGTGATAAAGGCTATGGATTGAATGAGATTGTACCCTTGAAGTCTTATTTAAAAACACACCCTCTTTTTAGTTGAATGGGTTTGCCTACTCTGTGTCTAGCTGATAGCGTTCTGCTCATTGATGTATGCTTTGCCATGTGATGGATTTATTGGCAATGACTGGTTCCTGTGCCTTATTTTGTTTCTGTTGAGTCTGTTTTTAAAGATCTGAGGAAGGTCCATAATCAGCGCAAAAGCACCTATCTGTTTGTGTTTACTTTTATATTAAAGCCTTGAGTTTTTATTTCAGCCATATTTTGTTTTGTGGTGATATATTACTTTGTTGGTTCTGAACGTGAGGACACTTACCTCCACCTCATAGTTTTCTGCTTTTACTTTATACTATGACATCTCTAAATATAAAAACTCTCACATTATACAACAATGTAAATAATGGGGAAGTTCTCTACTCACACTAGAAAAAAAAAATGCTGTAACAGTCCTGTATGCAACAGTGTCATATTGTATGCATGCAATGTCTCCTTTTGTATGCCATGCCCTTCCAAAACTTTTAATATTCTAAGTACATTGCAAGTGAAAAGATACACCCTTACTTGCATACAAACAATAAAATACACAACAATCAATAAAACAAGGATCTGATCAACTGGAATGTGACTAACAGGTAATCAGCTAACTGGGATTAATCAGTATAATTATATATCGTAAGATTCATTTGTGATAAGTATGTTTGGTGACTATATTTTGTTTGTTTTTAATAAGCTATGTTTGCTGAGTTTTGATATCACTGCTAGAAACTTTTAGATAGGTTTGTAGTTTCATTGCAGGTTTTTTGCTAGTGTAGGTAAAGAATTCAAAGTCAAATGTCTAGAAGAGTAGCTGATATCTACAGCTAAAAAGAAATGACCAAAACCAAGAAGCAGCAAAGCTCAGGAATACAGGACCCGGAAGCAAGTTTGCAAATGGACAATTAGCCTTTATAAAGTACAAAGGCTGCTCGATCTTTTTTTAAACTTTTATTGTAGAAATAAAACAACAAATAATCACCAAGCGCTTTCACTCGGGTAAATCCGAGCTTTATCAAGGAAATAGCGAGTCTGTGATTTACATCATTAAATACTTTCCATTAAATCACATGACTGCTTAAATGATTAACTTGTAATTAACTTCTGTAAGAAGAAATATTAAAAGACAAATGTTTTAAAACTCTATGTTACTGTGTTATTTCTTTCACATCTAAAACAATATGCCATCCTTACATAAAATAATTTTTACAAAGGACCTATCCCGTAAAAGTTTTGATGTTCTCATAAACCTAGGAACTAACTATCAACAAATTAAAAAACATTGTGTGTATAAATAAATTTTATGTGTAATGTTTTATGTAATAATTCTGTAATAAAAATTCTACAAAACAAACAGATAAAGCTCGGATTTACCCGAGTGAAAGCGCTTGGTGATTATTTGTTGTTTTATTTCTACAATAAAAGTTTAAAAAAAGATCGAGCAGCCTTTGTACTTTATAGAGGCTAATTGTCCATTTGCAAACTTGCTTCCGGGTCCTGTATTCCTGAGCTTTGCTGCTTCTTGATATCTACAGCTAAAAACAGAGCTGTTTGAAGTTTGTATTCAACTACTATCACTGTCAAATCTAAAGAACTGGTAGTTTTTTTTTATATTAAATTGGATAGATAGTTTTCTTTAGAATAATAGGTCATAAATTTGTACAATTTGTTAGTTTCCAGTTGAAACTTTGATTGTCTGTAGAAAAGTTCTATCTACAGTAAATTTGTTAGTAGACTTTGCAAACTGGATTGATTGATTTGATCTGATTTATATTAAGTATCTGATTCATTATATCTACCTTTTGGATAGTGTATACTATAAGACAGCTGCTTATGAGTCTTTCTGGTAACTGGTCAGTTGTAGGTATGAAGTGACTGATCATGAAAGACCAGCATGTTTTTTACATTAGAGAAATAACAGGCATAGTTGATCCTTTCACACTAAGAAATAAATAGTAAATGTAGTGATAATTATCTGTCCTCTAATATTTGCACTCTTAATTATGCTTCAGTTATTTGTTTCTTTATTTAATTATTTATTGGCATTTGTTTACCATGATAGTCCATTGGGTCACAATGAGCACATATTCAGTGGAGGTCTGAAGAGAAAAGCTCCACAATAAACATGTACATAGACAATTATTTTAAAATTACTTAATGTAAAAACAGAGCAAGATGTCAGTATGTTACAAATTAATACAACAGTAAAATACAAGAAAAATAATTAAAGGCTGACAATATATATGCTTCTGCCATAGCACCCAACATTTGCCTAGAAAGTGATGCTAAATATGCACACCTCTCTCTCTCTCTATATATATATATATATATATATATATATATATATATATATATATATATATATATATGGGTTCCGTTCAGAAGCTCAAAATACTAAAATCTTGAATTTCAGTATTTTGAGCCAATGAAGCTGAATCCACATAATAGCAAACGTTTAGAAGCGTGAAATTCAAAACCGCGAGTACCGGAGGTTTTGAATTTTGCGCTTCTAAAGTTCCACTATGGTCAAGTATTCAGGTAAGTGTGTGTGTGTGTGTGTGTGTGTGTGTGTGTGTGTGTGTGTATGTGTGTGTGTGTGTGTGTGTGTGTGTGTGTGTGTGTGTGTGTGTGTGTGTGTGTGTTAAGGGGGTTGGGTAGTTGCTGTGGTGTTTGTCAGTGTGTTTTGTTGCTGTGATGTGTGTCTGCAAAGAGAAAGTAGCTTGTGTTGTGGTGCTTTGTGTGTGTTTGTAGGTAGTGTGATCTTCGAGTGAGAATAATTAAGTAGGAGGGGTATGGGGGTGCAGGGGTGCTTGCCCCCCTGCTTTCATGTAGTGGAGTGATTGTGTGTGTTTGTGTGGTGGATGGTGTGTGTGTGTGTGTGTGTGTGTGTGTGTGTGTGTGTGTGTGTGTGTGTGTGTGTGTGTGTGTGTGTGTGTGTGTTAGTGTGTAGTAAAACCATGAAATTCAAAACTTCCGGTATTCCAGGTTTTGAATTTCACAGTTTTTAGTTTTCGTTGTTTTGTGGATTCCACTTCTTGGGCTTGAGATACTGAAATTCGAGATTTCAGTATTTCAAGCTTCTGAAGTGAACACACACACACACACACACACACACACACACACACACACACACACACACACACACACACACACATATAAAATATAGATCTATGTAGGTATATAGTGTGTTTCTGTGTGTATGGAGAGAACAAGAGAGAGAAGAGAAGAGATTGAGAGAAACAAATAAAATGGTTAAAAGTTCATGAACAAGACATTTAATGAGTAGCACAGCCTGGAAAAGAAAAGATTGAGAGATGGATAAATGCAGTCTGTGATATGCTTAGGATATAGTGCAGCTGTTTGGTTCTGGCAGCTCTGAGGTAACACAGGTTGTGGGGTCTTCAGGATAGTGAGGAAATGTTGTGGCTTGGCTAACCAGGTGAGAAAATATGACCTGGTCTAGACAGCAGTCAAAAGTTGTATGCAGAAAGGAGGAAGTGATGAAAGATAGGAAAGAAACACAGAGGATAGTAAGGCACACACAAACACTGTTCAAAGAATGCAGGTAAGTGGTGTCTCTGGAATACGGTGAATGGAGAAAGTAGGAGATGGGGACAAGAAAAGGTAAAATGAGAAGAAGCCAATTAGAAGGACAGATGAAAAGAGTAGTCACTTTTACTAAAAGGGAGACAAGAGTAGATATATGGAAGCCTAAAACTCAATGAGATCAAGAAGGAATTGGGTAGGGATGGTCACTCAGCCAGATGAGATGGGCAGAGCATAAGCAGAGGCAGAGTTCTTGAGCAGCCTTGTAGGGAAAGCACAGTAAGGATGGTGAAGGGATCAGATGCAGTACAGGAAGGGAGGCAAATGGCAAAATCAGTGCAAATGTTTGGGTAGTACAAGACATGGAGGGGGATAGTTACAGAAACAAAGGGTAATAGCATGTGAAAGAAACGATGGAGATGAGAGCTAATGGGTTTTAGTGGTTGGTATTTCAACCAATAACCCAGAAAATAAAACAACTTAAAAAGATCACAAGGATGCTGTACTATAGAAAAGTTTAATGAAAAATAACAATAAAACATCAGTTCTTTCAATTGAAATATAAACACTTCATCAGATACAAATACTGGGAAAATGCAGCCTTATATATACAGCGAAATTAAGTAAACTAATAGGCTATCAAATCAAATTACCTAATCAATTTTCAAAAATTTAAAAGGTAAAAGAATAAACAAGAATATATATATTATATATATATATATATATATATATATATAAACATATTTATATAATTATAATGAAGTACTAATAAATAGAATTTGATTTACATAAACACAATCCTAAACTACCAAATGTAACAATGTAGTTGTTTTAAACAACTGTAACTATATTAAATGTTCATGGTTCGTAAGTTTAAAATACCATTAATAGATGCCTTTTCATTTAGACCAGGGGAGAAACTGCATTTAATTTCATTTACCTGAAAAATTCTCTGGCCTCAGTCATAACAACCCAAAAACCACCCCTTATGGGTTTAGAAACTTTTTCTATCATATAAAACAATTTTATTTTATAATCTTTGCAACTTATAGAATGTTTAAATGGAGTGTTACTCAAATCTTTTTTTTAAATGTATAATAATGCTCAGAAATTCCAATCCTCAATTGTCTTTTCATCTTCCCCATGTAAAAACTATCACAGGGCATGCATGAGGTAATATATACAACTCCTACAGTTTTATAATTACATTTATTTCTGATTCTTTTAGAATATGACTGAATAAAGCAGCATTGCTCATGTGTACCACATTTTGTTGTGCCATATTTCTGTCCCTGTTTACCTATTCTATCAACCATGTTTTTTTTTATATTCATGCCCCTTTATACACAAGTCTTGGGGTATCTAGTTCCCTTGTAACTTTCTCTCCTACCTCTTTAAATAAATTCCAATTCTTTATAATAAGGCCTTTGACCTGTTCACTAAGATGAGAGAAAGGAAAAACTATAGTAGCTATTTCACAATTTTTATAAGTATTAACATCTTTCATCTTAGATGCAATGGGCTACCTAAGAAAACATTTACATCTGGTATTCCTATCATTT
This sequence comes from Protopterus annectens, assembly GCF_019279795.1. Taxonomy (NCBI): domain Eukaryota; kingdom Metazoa; phylum Chordata; order Ceratodontiformes; family Protopteridae; genus Protopterus; species Protopterus annectens. The sequence goes on along the minus strand of NC_056726.1, from coordinate 1,150,364,342 downwards.
GTAACACCATTCATCAACCATGCTTTTTATATTCATGCCCCTTTATACACAAGTCTTGGGGTATCTAGTTCCCTTGTAACTTTCTCTCCTAACTCTTTAAATAAATTCAAGTTCTTTATAATAAGGTGTTTGACCTGTTCACTAAGATGAAAGAAAGGTAAAACTGTAGCCATTTCATAATTTTTATCAATATAACTCTTTCATCTTAGATTCAATGGGATCCCTAAGAAAAGATTTGTATCTGGTGTTCCTATCATTTTTAACACCATTCATCACATTGTAAATCAATTTAACTGGATAACCTCTCTCTAAGGAAAACATTGGTTAATGCCATATACTCTATGTTAAACTGTTCATCCTCAGAAATGAATCTCGAGACTCGGACAAAGTGGCCCTTAACAAAATTCTTTTTTTGCCAGAAAGGGTCATGACTAGAAAAATGCAAATAAGAGTTGGAAAAAGTAGGTTTATGGAAAATAGTTGAATCACAGGATAGAGATTAAACATTTTTATAAACAGTAATATCCAAAAAATTGATGGCATTGCAATCCATAGAATAGGTAAATGTAAAGAAGGATGTACTGTTGTTTATATAATCCATAACTTCTACAAGCAGATCCACCCCCACCCATCCATACAACAAGGATATCATCCAAAAACTTTAAATAATGTGGCATTCCCATTCAATATTGGGATCCAGTAATATTCTGTTTCTCCCAATACCAAAGAACAATATTAGCAAAATGGGCATTGGAATGGCACCCATACCAACACCCCTAGTTTGTTTAAAATATTCATGGTCAAAGAATATATACATTTTGTTCAATGTGATATCCATAAAGTCAACAACAATATTGATATCAGCATTATTCATATTGGTACTAATAGTCAATGCATCCCTAAACCACTCAAGACCTAAGTCTTGAGGTATGACTAAAATAGTTATTGGACATCAATAGTGAAAAATATGCCATGTTTAAGAAATTCTAAATTAGCAATTTTACTCAGTCCCACAAATCCTTTAAAACATGTTTTTGTCATCAAAAAATCTTTTTAAACTGTAGTCAACCCATTTTGCTAGTGGTTCAGTATTTGATCTCCCATTAACTACTATGTGCTTCAAGTGGGATCCATTATATCCTTATTGGTCTTGAGAATAACAATAACTTAAATTATATTAATGTATCAAACACATCAAAGCCCTTTGTAGAAACAAAGGTAAAACACTTTTTGAAAATGTGAAGTAATTAATTGGAAATAGATATGTGACTATAGTTACAGATCTTAAAACCATCTACTTGATATAAAATATCTAATTTGGGGGTATCTAGAACCATAAGATCCTGTATCAGCCTATTAAAACTATTCAACCTGATATTTAATTTGGAAAAGGCTACTATATCCTCAACCTCTCCATGGTTCAAATCACCACTGGCCACTTGAAAGCCAGGCAAAAATAAGGGAAAAAAGTATCCTGCTTATTAAAATCAACAAGATCGGGGAAAGTTTTTACTTTGCTTTCCCTTTTTCTGTTCCCTCATTTTGTCTGCCAAATTTTGCCCCTTAACATAAGAGGCTTCCAATACATTCCCTCTGGTGTTCCTCTGTTCTTGCAACTTGGACAATCTTCTGGGACCTAATGGTGTTGTTGCATACTCCCCCAATGGTGGGTGCCCTAAAAAATTATCTTCAGTGGTATCATGACCCTCATTCCTAATGCTGTCATTAGAATTACTTATGAAGCCATATGTATAGATTCCAGAATTACCCCTTGGTTCAAGGAATAACTCCTTCTTTTCATAAGAAATGTTGTCACAATTAAAATTATTACCCTCCTTAATGCGGTTGACATCATTTATTCTGTCCACCCTTTCAAAAATCTCAAAATTGTTCAGAAACCTGATCAAATATTAAATTTATGTTACATGTTTTATTTTATATTTTTAACCAGGAAAGTCTAACTGGGCATGCTTGTTCGTTTTCAGAGGAGGCCCAGGGATAAAAGCTCCATAGATAACAGAAAAGATTACATCAAATAGTGCAATTGTATAACAATAGAAATCCTCTCATAGTACATTATAAAATGTTGTCTTACACAAATAGCATTGGTTAGATTTAGTAGTATACACAATTAGCAATGGTTCCATTTAATAGTATAAACAATCAGCAATGGTTACATCTTAGTGTAAATCTAGCAGCTAACACAGTGGACAAGAAATCATTCTTTCAGACAAGATACAGAGATACATTTTGTGACAATGAAGAACAAAACATTTCGAGATAGGACAGAGTACAGAGAATAGAGGTAGAGTAAGACCTGTACTTGTTAATTTTGAGTAGTGTGGCAAGGTTACAAACAAGTAGCATAGTTTGGGTGTTAAACAAAGTAAATAGATATAGGTATGTTTAGTTTAGAACAATATGAAGTTGATAACATAAATAGTTACAGGATTTGCATTATGGGGTAGCAAAGTATTCAAGATAGTATACTTGCTCCGGTGAGAATAGGCATTACTATTAGATATAGGTTATAGTGTTAGCCATATGAGAATATTTTCATTGGAGTGCCTTTCATGTAGGTAGTCTGTGTTACAAATTATGATAAATAGTGTTAGCAATTTATCCTAGGTTGGTGCATGTGGTTATCCATGAGATAGCTAAGTGGGATTTGAGAAGATTTTTGAAGTTGGATTTGTTGGTTGTTGATCTTATGTTAAGTGATATGGTGTTCCAAATTTTTGCAATGCAGTTGGAGTCTCCAGAACTATTTCCCCTTCTGGTAATCTCCACTATTTATTTAATATTTGTTAATTGGGAAAGTCCAACTTGGAACAAAGCCAATTTTCAGTAGAGACTCAGGGAGAAAAGCTCTAGATGCATGTCTTTGTAATGTGGGTGGAAACCAAAACACCCAGAAGAAACACACACACAAACACAATGAGGACATGCAGACTCCACACAGAAGGCACCCCAGCTGAGAATCAAACCAGAGAACCTCTTGCTGTGAGGTGACAATGCTACCGCTGCACCACTGTGTTGACCATCATTAACGCTTTGTTACTAGACCATAGTAAGCATTTACTGGAATATTGGTTTAGTAGACCATGTAGAGCTGTTTTTTTCTGGTTGGTAAAATATATGATGGGACAAATTTAGTTGGTTAAGATAAAGAGGTTTGGATAGTTCTAGCCAAGATAGCTGTTTAAGGGCTTGGCAGTGATGAATCCTAAAGTCTGAGTCAGTAGCAAACTTTGCTATTTTGTTGTAGCAGGTGTTTAATTTGACTAAGTCTGACATGTTAATGTTGATAAATATGGGGGATGCATAAAGATGTATGCAGACTAGGTAGGTTTGAGCAATAATGGTTTTAGTATTATTTGAAAGGTACTGTTTGCAACTGTATAGGGTTCCAAGTTTTTTGTGAACTTGTTTTATTTGTCTGAGCTATGTGTAGGTTGAACTTCATATTGTGATCTATTATGACACCTAGAAGTTTGATGTGGGAGATAGAAGTAATGGCGGTTTTGTTGCTTGAAAGTATTATGAATGAAGGAATGGTATATGTGTTTTTTATGGAATGAAATATTATCAGCTTAGTTTTGTAGCAGTACAACCCAGGAAAGCAAACTAAATGACATTGTTGTATGAATAAATAAAATGTATTACACAAGACACAAAGGATTTAGCGCTTTTGCAAAAAACATCATCAGAATCACTAAACATCACACAGCACCACATATAAATACCCAACCAATGAGCTCATATCCAATAAAATTTCCCCATCAATTAAGGACTTAAAGTAACACACAATACTTAACATTTAACATATGTTAAATATGCAAAAATAAAAAATACATTTCAAAAAACTCAGAAGCTTATCTACAATTCAAAAAAACATTGAACTCAATGAACTCAACAAAAATTGGGTTAGTACTATATATCGTAAACCCACCTACAATAATAGTATTTTACACTTTGAAAGTAGCCATCCTTTCCACCAAAAAGAAGGGATTGCGAAGGGTCAGTATATTTGCCTTGCCCTGATGGTGTCCAACTGGGATCAGTTTGTTAATGAGTGTGAAAAACTTGGTACCATGTTTCAATGTAGAGGGTATCCAGCTGGTTTAGTATCATGAGTAGTGAATGACATCAAAGACAGGAGGACCAAGGGGGAAATTATTCCCCTTATTAGTTCGATGGTGGTTCAGGGTGAGTTTGGACCTAGAAGCAGTAAACGCAGGGATCGGTTGGATCTGGCGGGGGCATTCATTACCCAGTTTTGCAATGAGGCACCTTCCATTAGGGAGATTATACATAAGTATTGGAATATTTTTCCCTATTCAAAGAAATGTCCAGTGTAGTCGAAGACAGACCTCAAATTTTTTTTAGGAGAGGTAAAATCCTAAAAAGCTATTTTGAACATCCCACTATTGACTGTGGTTCCAGTTTTACAAATAAAAAATCGGACACCTATAGGTGTGGCAATTGCCCACAATGTAGGATGGTGTTGGAAGGAGACCAGATAGACTTGAACCACCAGGTCTTTAGGTCCAAGTTTCATTGTACTTGTAATATGGTATGGGTTATTTACCTGGCTAAGTGCCTAAGGTGTGAACATTTTTATGTGGGAAAGACAAAAAGAAAATTCGGAGAATGTTTGTGCGACATGGGCTGGACATGAGGAAGGGGGATATGAAAAATGCCCTTGCTAAGCATATTAGTAGCAACAGAGATTATGTCCTTGTTTTTTTTTTTTTTTTGTTTTAGAATGTGTTCAGAAGGATTTTAGGGGGGGGGCCTTGGGAAGATGTATTAGAGGCTAAAGAGTTAAGTTGGTAATTGAGACTCAATGCCACTTTTTCCCCTGGTCTCAATGATAACTTGTCTGTAACTTGTGTGCTTAAATTAAAATCTTATATAGTATAGGGGGGTATTGTGCTAAGTTTATATTCATTGAGTTCATTTTTTTTTAAATTGTAGATAAGCTTCTGAGTTTTTTGAAATGTATTTTTTATTTCTGAGTATTTAACATATGTTAAATGGTTAGTATTGTGTGTTACTCTAAGTCCTTAATTGATGGGGAAATTTCATTGGATATGTGCTCATGGATTGGGTGTTTATATGTGGTGCTGTGTGATATTTAGTGATTCTGATGAAGTTATTTACGAAAGCGCAAAATCCTTTGTCTCTTGTGTAATAAGCTTTATTTATTCATACAACAATGTCATTTTGTTTGCTTTCCTGGGTTGTACCGCTACCTGCCTATTTTATTTATTCATACAACATCGTTTGGTTTGCTTTTCTGGGTTGTGCTGCTACCTGGCTATTTGATTTGGTGTTCATTGTGGTTTCCTTGTGGTTCATCAGCTGAGTTTTGTTAGGGTTAAGTATTTGCATCTGATAGCCATGTTTCAACTGCAGTAAAGGATTCTTTATTTTTTGCAATTCTGGGAGCATGGCGGCAGAACAGATTAGGGAAGAGTTGTCAGTATATTGGACCAAAGTAGCATGTAGGGTGGCAGTGTGAAGTTATTGGTGAATAAATTGAAAAGAAGGGGACCAAGGATAGACCCTTGTGGAACACCTAGAATAACAGGAACAAGAGGAGATAGGTCATTATACGATTTAGCAGCCTGTCTGTGAAATCTGACAAATCTCCACAAATTTCATTGTATAAACAATTGGTATCCAACTTCATTTTACTCAAAACATGAACATTATTTTTCACAATAAGGTCCACATATTCCAGTTCAATATGATAAAAAAATTAAAGTAATTCTCTATGGAAAACTGATCCTTTTATTGCACCATTCAGTTATTTCCACAGTCTCAGCCCCTTAGGATTCACTTTTATTTTGTAATGATTATAACAAAAATGCACTATCCACTTGCAAACTACAGTAGTGCACTCATAGTGGCTCAAGATACTCAGTTTTATCACATGAAGAAGAAAATGCCAAACTGCTACCAGCCTGCTTTTGACCAAGTATAGTCAGTCAATTACTACAAAATTCAACACTTTGGTTAATAAAGCTATTCCCAATTCTCAAGCTAGACACATAGTTATTAGCATCACGATCCTAGTTAAGTATTGAATTTGTTATTTAAATCAGATTCTATATATTAGTAATGTATTATAATTATATAAATATATAATATATATTCTTTTTACTCCTGTTTACTTTTAATTTTTAGAAAATTGATTAGGTAATTAGATTGGATAGCCTATTAGTGGTTTAATTTGGATGTATATATAAGGCTCCATTTCCCCATCATTTCTACCTGATGAAGTCCTTATATTTGGGACAAAAGCACTTATGTTTTATTATTATTTTTCATTAAAATTTTCTATGGTACAGCATCTTTGTGTTCTTTTTAAGTGGGTGGTATTTCAGTCGTAAAAAGGATTAAGGTTGCAGTGACTGAAAAGAGAGATTTCAGATTTCAGTGAAAGTAATGTCAGGGCTTAGACTTAGATATGGGTAGGTATGGTAAAAATGATCACCAATAGCGGAGGGTGGATGCATGCCGCAAAAGATGTAGGTACCAATTACCTGTCAGAGATTACACCTAAGGTGGTAGTAGTAAGGACCAGAGAAGTGTCAGAGATCGAGAGAAAGAGAGATGACAGACATTTGTTGGCAGCATTTCCAAAAGCATTAACAACAATTGGTGTGGTCCTAACCAGTACAGTTGGAATTGGGAAGGTACATGTTAAGGCATAATTACCCAGCAGTAATCATAGCACTGTGTGATTTGCACCAGAGTGAAGGCTATTAATCAAAACACAAAATGATAATATAAGATTTTAAGAGAGTGAAAGAGGAGATTGTTACGAATGACTAAGGACTTTGTCAGAAAATTCTGGGAGTAAATAACCTATATGAACAGGTCACATAGGGGTATTTAGAACTGTGGACTGGGGTATTAGGCAGAGGCAATAAAGAAAAAAAAAAAACCATACACCAGGTGATATATTGCATGAAGTGCAGTGTCTTGTAGCTTTACTCCACTACCTTCTATGACCAGCAAGCAACACAATTCCCTCAGTTATCTGCAATATACCACCTTCCAAAACAACATCAAAGAGAACAGTTTGTGCAATTTTCACTTAAGTAACCGACGTTTTAACAGCAATGTACAGTATGGCAGCCACCCATTACCACATCAGGAGCCTTATTACATCACAACACAATAATATCGGGAATCCCCTTTTGTAGTACTACATTTTTTGCTTGTTGAAGAGGTATTATACTCACATCTTTTTGTGTGATTTTATCAGGCAGGTTACCTTGCTATACAATTAAACCAGCAATCTGAATGTGACTTAAGTTGAGTTCTTACACCTGATCATTGCATTTTGTTTTTCAGATGCGGATTATACCATTTCAAACATCATCAGATTAACTCTTAGCTTTGCTGTTTTCCTCCTGATGGTTATATTAATGGCAAAAATCAAGATAAAAATGCAGATAAAAGAGACAGAGCGAGACAAAGACAGAGAGACAGAAAGAGATGCTGAAAAGAAATGAAATGAATAAATAGTGTGGTTGTATTGTTATGTTTTATACCGTATTTCTTTCATTAATATGTTTATTTTCATTAACAATGAAACATTTTAAACAGACAGAAAATATAAAATCAAGTTACTGTGTGTAACTGATGTGTTAACATTCTAGACTACAGATGTATCTATTTGTCTCTGAGATTTTAAGTGTCACAGTAAGGTGTCTCATCAGGCTATCATAATGCCATGCTTTTACATTTTAATAGATCTAAATCTAAACATATGTTCTTAAATAAGAAGGGAAATGTACAATCAGATAATCACCACATTATTCATGCAATTTCAGATTCTCTTGATTATCTAGGAATAACACTATGTAAATCGACAGAAAACACAACTGAATATAATTATACAAATATTATAAATTTAATAAATAAACACACAAATAGCTGGAACAGAATTTTCATCATCTTTAAAGACAGGTTACAATTAATAAAAATGACACTTTTACTAAAAATACTCTACATAGCTCAAGTTCTAAACTTTTCTTATATATATCAATACATTAAAGATATAAATAGATTACTAAGGAAATTCCTTTGGTTCCCCAAAAGAAACAGAATAGCTTTTCTACATCACATTAGATCTTGGGAGCAAGGAGGAATCAAATTCCCAGACATTGAAACATATATTAATGCATCCATATTTAAGGTTATTTTAAACTGGATTCATCCAAATTATCACTCTAGTTGGAAACTATTATACCTAACAATACTAATTAATGAAAATGCCTTGTTAGAGAAACTTCCACTGAATAATTATTCTAATAAGTTCTGCTACTTCTTATGTCATGTTATCCAAAGCAATATTGACAAACCCACAAAATTAAATTAATTAAATCACTATTTTAATTTCTTTAGAAAAATTTGTTAATTCTAATGCTGATATTAAGACTTGGTTTGAACTGTTAACCCAATTTAAAATTATAAGAAACTTTCCCGATAAAATACATTTCTTGATAGCTGGGAATCCAATAACTTTATATGTTGATATCAATGCATAAATGATGATAAAGTTTTAGACTCTCAGTTTCGTATAAAAGAGCATGATTTGTTTTCTCAAAACTGGTTAATTCTACAAAGTATCTTAATTTATTCTCAAGATTTATGCATAATACTTGAAAACTTATCTTATCAAGAAAGACCAAAGATGATAACTCTCATGTGAAATTTTACAAAATAGCCTCACTACAAAATTATTTCAACATTATATAACATGTTAATTGTTTGTAAGACTAGTATAAATCAAAGTTACTGGAACTTTATATTCAAAGGTTATTCTTTTAATTTCTCATATGATGAAAAACAAACAATGTTGTTATCCATCAAGCATACTATATGGTCTCATTACTGGAGTATTTTTGTTTGGCAATATCTCCATAGTAAACGGATGAAAAGAACCACAAGCAAAACTGAATCAAACAAATAGAACCTTAAATTTCAATCACAAGCATAAAAGACATAAAAAATATATCCACATTACAAAAATATGGTATTAATAATATTATGGACATTTATATCATAAGCTAGCAGTCTAACATCAAAAAGACCACTTAAAAATAAACTCTATATACCATTTTGCAGTATGACCTGTCTAATACATAACACAGAAAAATCTGACTAAATCTCGCTAACACGCGATATATAACTAAAATTCTTTATATGTCAAGTCAATTGTTTAATTGGGAACAACCTGATTATGATGTCATTTATTGTATATTATTTAATGCTATTAGATTTCATCAGACTTGTATAACAGTTGTCTGAAGAAGGTGGGGAAGGTTTCCCTACCGAAAGCGCTCACTTAGTTTTTAATAAACGGCTATCTGTTTCAGTTTTTAAACCAACGGCTATCTGGTTTACATTTGTTCAGCCTTAAGCCTGCCTTTCTCCGTTTTGTTCTATTTGTTTGATTCAATATCTCCATAGTACATTTCTGACACCAAATAAGGTAGTTAAAAATCAATAATAATGATAATGCATCCTGCTGGAGATGTATAGAACATACCAAAGCTGACTGGGAACATATATTTTATGATTGACCTAAATTAAAGGGTTATTGGAACAGCATTGATGATTTTCTCAAAGCATTATTCAGTGATTCCTTTTTATTGTCCAAATCATTAGTTCTTTTCAATGTGAATGAAGGTTACTCTTTGAATAAGAATAATTCATATTTACTGTCGTCAGTACTTGTTATCGCTAGAAAATGCATTACCAAAAGATGGAAAACTAGCTGCCCACCTACTGATGATAATTTCTTGTCTTCAGCGAAAGGCCCTAGAATCTATCCAAAGACATTTGTTAATAATCCTTGGACAAAAGTTTTAGCACATACTGGGACTTTGGAAATGGACCATAACTTTTTCTGAATTGATACTTATACTAAAGAACTTATGTTATCTTAACTGTGATCTGCAGTTTTGCTTCAGGCCTATGTATATATTGTAAATAGTTTTTGCTTTGTTAATATTTTGTCTTAAGAATGAGAATACTGTTTGTCATTTGTTGTCTTTTATTTTCATGGAAAATTTAATAAAATATTTGAATTAAAAAAAACTGTGACGATAATGCTGTGCTGACCAGAATATCATGCTGTGAATATTGCGAATCTAAATAAATCCAAAAATGTTTCTTGCCTTGTTCGTGTTCCCAATATTGTGAATCTGCTGGCAATGATACAGCAATGAGAATGCACATTATTGTATGTCAATCTTATGTCATACTATACAGCAGGGAAAATGTCATACTATACAGCAGGGAAAAAAACAGCTGACATTTTTACCTATTTGTGTAGCACTTTTAGAGCCCAGAGCAGTAAGTAGCAAAATCAAGTACATCAATAAATAATCTCATCCTAAAATTAAAACACTGAAGTTAAATTCATAGGAAACAAATAATCTTGAATAAAGTATTTTGTATTGTGTGGCTTGCAGTGGTAGAACAATTTTCTGTCCAGCAGAGTGAGGCATTTCAGAGTCCAAGGGTTAGGTATTGCATCTAAAAGGTCATAAAATCAACATGATATATAACATTTTAGATAAGCTGATACCAAATTGGTTCTGTGGCTAGCGCATGGGTTTCAAATAGAATCTGAGGTGCTTTAATCTGCAGATGATGATATCAGCATAGGTCAGCAAAGGCAACTTCTTACTGCATAGGTATAAAATTGTAATGCTTAGCCCCTTTCCCATGAATAAATTCTACACTGTTTCTGCATGATGCTTTTTTAGTGCTAGACTTAACATTTAAAACTATTTTGTTCATATATTTATTTATTTATTTATTATTTATTTAGTGTTTGCCATTCTGGCTCCTCAACCTTTGTCTCCCTTACACTCACACTACCAGCTATTTGTTTCAGGATGAACAGAAGCATTCCTGTGGAAGGCCAAGAACACTGAAAGTATACTCGACTGACTAAAACACACCAGTAATCCAAAAAGTTAGTAGAGGAAACCGCAACCACGCCAACACTATAAGCAAAATAAATCGCTAAATAAAAAGTTTATTAACGTTCACAATATACACTCTAAAACGTTTTCGTCATGCAGTTGCTTGACTTCATCAGATAAAGAACTGACTAAAATTTCAGCTCATCTTATATAGCCTTAATAGATGATGAAACAATTAATCAATTAATGTTTGAAATTTAAAATTTTAAAATAGTAGACATCCATTTTAAGGAATCCTTAAAAAATGTAAAATTCTTATAACATTAATATGCTTTTATGTTAATAAAAATCAAACATATTTTATAAATTTCATACTGAACTTATGTTAAAATGTATATAAAAAATGTATAAATATATGGTAATTATTAATAAATAATGACAATGAAACAAAACACAGATGATCCATTATACTTATATGATGTTATATTGAATACATATAAAAACTGAATGTATGTATATAAAGAAGAATTTATTACATAAGACTTGATATAAATAAATAAATACTCCCCGGGATTCATGAACCTTGCGCCAGGCGCCCGCATAGCGTTGGCGTTATAACGCCAAATATGGCTGCTGAGCGATTCAGGTATGAATGAATTCCACGTGCACTACCGGCGCGCCGACCGTCCGCCGGCGTAGGTATGCAAAACAGACTGTGTGCGGTATTGCAGCATGAAAATGAGGGCAAATAGCGATCCACGGCGGCGCAGGCGTAGCGTAAGGGCACGGCAATGTAAACCAAAAAAAATGGTTTACATATACCCAAACATACCGGAGGAGTAACGGAAGGCTGTCAAAGTCAGGTATCATATAGGTGCAATATGCCAATGTGGAAAGGCACCGAGAATGTCCAAAGAAAATATGCACAAAATGTAGAAAATGACATAAATGACACGTACGTAGAAAGAACAGCAGACCCCCGGGATATGTGCACAGAAGTTGCAAAGCAATGAAATAATATGACAATGTCCTAAAAGAGCAGTAAAACACAAATCAGCTGCACAGCCACCACACACCATAGTATGTATGTAAAGCTGCAACCCCAGCGCAATGGTTGTCAAGGAGTGGTGGCGGTGTCCGGCGCCGTAACCATGTATTAGTAGTCAATTCCATGCAAATGAGGCAGATAATAGTGAATCGCAAAAACAGCGCCGGCGTAAGGATGGAGCAAGCGGCGTAGCGGTACTACACCGAGGAGTGGCCTACACGAGATACATGTCAACCACAGAGAGGTGTGCCACTGTAGGAGGAAGGATATTGGATGTCAGCAAATCTGGGCTGTACAATGCACATCACAGCATCAGGACTGGCGTGTTAGGAAATAGATGCGCTGAGAGTACATAATGCGCGTACAAATGCATGTGCACGAGTATGACTACGTTCCCTAAACCAGTCATGTGACGGACTCACCGTCAACAACCACGGATATAGGAAGGTAATGCGGAGAATAGCAGGAAATGCGGAAGCAGTGTAAATGGATCCGTAATGAGCAATTAACACCAATCAATGCAGGAAGGGCAAACGCCGACAGCTGATAACTCTGCATGCAGACTCCTGCATAACGGGAAAGGGAGGCATATGAGTGCAAAGATAGTAGGGGATGTAGTAGAAATGCAAAGAGCAAAGAACCGAAATAGCACAGCCAAGTACAGAGGTAGCATAACTACGGCAGCAGATGAAATGCATCATATGCCATGTGCCTGCAGGATGCAGTAATGTAAGATGCAAGGCAAAGGCAATGCAGGCAACTGTAATGTAACACTACAGGCAGTACCGTTGCAGTTGCAACCATAAAACCATGGAAATAATCCATGGATACGGCCGCACAGACACACCCAATGACATCACCGGGTATACAGCACAACAGTAATAAATGTGAATGCACACAACACACAGCGCGATTCCCGAAACGCCGCACCGTAGGGTGTAAACAGACGGGGAACTTTTAACATGTATATGCTGGGTGCCGCCGTGGCCGTGATGCATAGGTATGTGGCAGAGACAGACGGAGTTGCGGAGGGTGGTGCCGACAACTACCGTAGGCCTCACAGGAGAAGGAGACTGTTCAGACCAAGGGTGACCTACCAGGGGCTGCGAGACCTGGAGATAGTAGAGCGCTACAGGGTGGACAGGGACACGTTACAGCAAATAGTGGAGCTGTGCCGGCCGCGCCTGAGAACAAGAGACAGCAGAGGGGAGCCCATCCCAGTGGACACAAAGGTATGTGTGAGCTTGCGAATACTGGCTACAGGTACCTTTCAAAGGCCCACCGGGGACATACTGGGCATCTCACAGGCATCAGCATCCAGGGTACTACACCAGTTCCTGGATGCCATGTTACCACATGCCCATGAGCACATAAATTTCCCCACATCTCAGGAGGAGTTGCCTAGCAATATGCGCCGCTTCCACCGTGTGGCACAATACCCGGAGGTCCTGGGTGCGATAGACTGTACGCACATAGAAATTAAGTCACCACCCGGGGAGCAGGGTAGACGCTACATAAACCGCAAGGGATACCCTCCATCAATTGCCAGGTCGGGTGCAATGCGCAGGGCATTATCATGGATGTGTGTGCTGGCAGCCCTGGAAGCTACCACGACTCCCATATCTGGCATGCCTCACAGCTGTATCAGGTATTCGCCAGTGGGGACATCACACAAGGTCACCTTGTGGGGATGCTGGCTACGCACTGGAGCCGTGGTTGATGACACCCATCAGAAATGCACACACACACATGCAAGAACGCCATAATGAGGCACACGCACAAACGAGAATAATCATAGAGCGTGTGTTCGGGATGTTGAAATCACGGTTCCGGTGCTTGGATACATCCGGTGGAGCCTTGCAGTACTCTCCAGGCACAAGTGCCCACATATTCATAGTATGTTGTATGCTACACAATATGATTCTGCGGAAACAGCTGCTGCAGGGACATAATGCCAGAGGGCCACCAAGCCCACCACAACTGCCAGGGCAAGCACAGGCACAGGGCGTTCAGCGCCATGGACACACTGAGCCAGCCCCAGTAGGTAGACAGAGGCATACCCAATATGCCTACGCCCTGGCAAAGAGGGAACGCATAGCACATACTTTGACAGTGTAGGCCCCATGGACTGACACCTCCTGACCTGCACACACAGTAAAATGGACGCCACACAAACATGTCCGCCCGTAATGTGTACCGTATGTGCGGACGTATGTGTGACTCCAACAAAGGCACCGCCCAAACACTGCACACCCAATAGCCAGCAGAGCATGGAACGCCAACACCGCAACGCACGCCGGTTCTACAGCACACGGCGTAGCCGTATGCTGCCACTATCGCCGCAAGTCGACCACACATGTACGCATGTGCATACACAGATACGGAAATACATATCAGTACACATGTAGAAATATATGTACGCATACACAGATATAAAGTACAACAGGGTAATATGGAACCCAGGGATGCAAGTTCACAGATAAGTAAGACGCGAAATCACCACATAGTAAACATAGTGACCGACAACCCGATCATCCTGGAGGGTGGGCAGGGCAGGTAACGCCAGCCATGGAAATGTTAACCTGCATCAATACATATCCGCGTGTCGGGATGGTCACCAGTCCACGGTACAGTAACGTGATATGTGTAGGGTTACCACCTATCCCACGTTGTGAGGGACAGTCCCCCTTTGGGCAGTTGTGTCCTGCAAAAACATTGACAAAATGGCAAATGTCCTGAGATTGTAGGACAAAACTATTTCCCATAATAACTTTATTAGTTGCATAAAACAGTAATTTTGTAGAAGAAACATCTAAATATGATAATAAACAGAATAAGCAACTGTAATGCTACAGGTTTGTATTTTGTCAAAAAAGTGAATCGCTGTCCTTTGTACTGGCCGTGGGTATGTGTTGGCATGCAAAATCTGACGTTTCTACAAAAAATGTCCCACTTTGGGCATTTGAAAAGGTGGCAACCCTAGATATAAAGCGTGTCATATCCATAGGATATGAGTGCGGAGATACGCCGCCACCGCGGCGCGCCAACGAGGGTATTGTGTTCAACCGTCGGTGCGAAAGCGAAAGCATACCAGTGAACTGTACGACATTATGCGTCACGTACCTCATTTGGGGTGTAAAACAGTTCATGTTCCCGCAGTTCCTCCAAGTTCCACATTGAAAATGTCCCTCAAACATTCATTGTTAGGAATGTATATAAATGACATCCCGGTAAATAGAATGTACTCATAGTAAGTCAGTAAAGGTTCTTCACTGTAAGTAAATCAGCATATTACAATCAACCTATGACCTACTTAGCTGAAGTTGTCACTATGCCATTACTATGTGTTCCACATTATGCACATTTGTTTCACATTACTACTGTGTGTGTTCCTCACTCTGGAAATAGAAGGTTGACAGCCATGGCGGCAATATGTGTATGTGTGAGGTGAGGTTGTCGTGTGTTCCGCTGTGTGTGTGTACCAGTGTAAACTGTGTATGTAGATGACATGTCACAGTCGGAGTGTAATAACAGGCGTAGGCATACAGTACAGGAACCATAGGCGTATGTACAGCAGTACCCACAAAGTAGTACTGACATCTCCTCAGTGGCTATGCACGTGGCGACGTAAAACGATGCAAGCGGAAATGTCCCAAAGTGTACCACAGGGCCATAGCCAACAGGAGATGCAAAGGACGCATGTACAAACCATGACCGTAGGTATGGCGGCCACAAGGTAGACTCCACATGGTCCGTCGGCAACGTTACACAGCATCAGGCATGTACGGCGAAAATACGAAGGTGCTATCCCGGCACCGATCGTGAACACTTACGGTCCCGTAAATACCGCGGTGTGTTCCACGACCGTGACGTAAGCAAGCGGCACACGAATAGGAGGCTACCGGTAGCATACAGGTCGCCCCAAGTATAGGACCACATTCACCGTAACTATCAGCGACAAAATGCCAATGGATAGTATGCACGGAGGAACATCCGCAGATATATAACCGATGTGAAGGAGGAATACGCAGGAAGCACACATGCAGGCGATACCGACAGCAGGCGAATAACCCCTCCCCCGGGAGCACAACGG